>NC_080180.1:49751418-49859134 GCF_950295315.1 Erinaceus europaeus | reverse complement strand
ATGTCCCCTCATTTCCTCAGCACCTCTTTGGGTAGCTCTGTTAAATGCTGCTGAGTATTTCACAGATGTGTGTGTGTGTGTGTGTGTGTGTGTGTGTGTGTGTGTCTGGGGGAAGGGGAACGGAAAGCTGGGGTGAACTCGGATGAAGGGATGGATCTAAGAACAACCCAAAGAGAAGGCGGCCGAGCCCAGTGTGGAAATGTTTGAAAATAGGAGGCAGACACAGTTCATTGAGACAGTGTTCATGAAATAGAAAAACTTGGAGTCACAGCACGAGGTCACGCTGGAGAAGAAGTCTAAACGGTGTGGCTGTGTGATATTGGGGGTGCAGGGATGAAGGGGAGCTGACCCCTGGGGGCGGGGTGATTTGCTGCCATCCCCAGGAGAGCCAAGGGCTTGCCTGTCCAACTTTGAGAAGGAAGGCTGATTGACTCTTTGCCTTGAGGCCTCCCCACAGCATTTGTCGTGCTGAGTGTCTGTGACATTTAAAAGTGCGGCCAGAGGTGTGGGACAAAGAGGGAAGTTGGGCATCCTTGCCCACAGGGGGTTTACACAGTTGGGCTCCCGGAGACCTCCATACTGGAACAACCTAGCCTACTCCTTCCCCGGGGCCAGCCCCAAGGGCCATGATCTCTGCAAGCTTTGGACGAGCTCTGTTCACCGTTGTGGGTGGCAATTAGGAGGCAATTAGGAGGGAAATAAGCAGTGGATAAATTGGGAACCCTCAAGCATGAGGTCCTGAGTTTGAGTCCTGGCCCTTTCTTTTTCTCATAAATAAATAAATTTTATTGTTTAAAAATATTTATTTTTAATTGTTATGTATTTATTCCCATTTTACAATACGATTTTAGAGAAATTATATACTGAATTGTTCCTATGATAATTTTTTTCATTAGTGATTGAATAACGATGAACAAGATTGTAAGATAACTGGGGCACAGTTCCCACCACCAGAGTTCTGTGTCCCATCCCCTCCATTGGAAACTCCCCTATTCTTTATCCCTCTGGGAGTTTGGACCAAAATTATTTATAGGGTGCAGAAAGTGGAAGGTCTGGCTTCTGTAATTGCTTCTCCACTGGACATGGGCATTGACAGGTCAATCCGTACCCCCCAGCCTTAAAGGTTTTATTTATTTAATGAAACACACACACCAGAACACTGCTCAGCTCTGGCATACGGTGGTGCTGAGGATTGAACCTGGGACCTCAGAGCCTCAGGCATGAAAGAAAGCTTTTTGCAGTCAAATGCTCTATCACTGAGCTACACCCCCAGATGAAAGCCTTTTGTATAACCATTAGGTTATCTCACCAGCCCAAAATAAATAAATTTTAAAATGAAAGTAAATAAAAAAAATCTAAGGCTTATTTACATTTAGAAAGACAGACAGACAGACAAACAGACACAGACAGATGAGAGCAGCTACTCCTGCATATGCTGAGCAGGGGACCGAACCTAGGACCCCAGGCTTGTAAGGCCTGAGCCCCATCCAGGTTCTTCTTACTTAAGATTTGGGAGAAAGATTTTTTTTTTAAGATTTTTTTTAAAATATTTATTTTTCCTTTTGTTGCCCTTGTTGTTTAACATTGTTGTGGTTATTGATGTTGTTTCTGGATAGGACAGAAATAAATGGAGAGAGGAGGGGAAGTCAGAGGGGGGAAAGACAGACACCTGCAGATCTGCTTCACTGCCTGTGAAGCGACTCCCCTACAGGTGGGGAGACAGGGGCTCAAACCGGGATTCTTAGGCTGGTCCTTGCACTTTGTGCCATGTGCGCTTAACCCGCTGCGCCACCGCCCTACTCCCTGGGAGGAAGATTTTTAACATAAAGAGAAACGCTATGTGAGAGTGTTCAAACGCTGTGTGAGAGTGTTCAAACGCTGTGTGAGAGTGTTCAGTTTGCATCAGACAGCTTCCCTTTAATTCCTTCTCTCCTCCAGGCCCACAGCCAGGAAGCCCTGGCCTGTGTGTTCAACAGCCCCCCCCCACACACACCTTGGGGAAGTTGGGGGGGAAGTCCAAGCTGAGATGAGGTCCCAGCTGAGTGCAGTATCCTCCCTGTCCCTGCCTGTCCCCGAGGGCCAAGCTGGTGCTGTGAGGAGCTTGCTGGCTATGTGGTTCCGGGAATGGGTCCTAAGTCAGGCCTTTAGTGTGGAGCAGGGCTGAGCTCAGTGCCAGGAATCGGACCACCACACAAGTAGTTTTTTAGTATTAGTCTCTGGGCAGGACTGGGGGCCCTTTATGGGGATGCTGTGGCTTTTTTCTTTCTTTCTTTCTCTCTTTCTATTTTACTTGATTGGACAGAGAGACACTTGAGAGAGGAGGGGGGAGGTAGGGAGAGAGATATCTACAGACCTGTACACCTACATCACCCCTGCAGGTGAGGACCAGGGACTCAGACCTGGGTCCTTGAGCATGGTGACATGTGTGTCCAACTGGGTGTGCCACTGCCTGGCCCCCCACCTTCTCCCTTTTCACATGCTATCTCCTCTTGAACCCTAGCCTGAAGTGAAGGAGAGGCAGGCTCGGCTTGGAGGAACCAAGGCAAAGGATCCCCAACTGTGACCCCAGGGCAGCCAGAACTTGTGCTTCTGTGGCATTAGGGGGGCAGGTGGTAATGGGGCTCATATGCCCACTCAGGCCACTGGCCACTCCTGCCACCTGGGCCCAGTTTCTGCGTGTGCAGCTTGAATGACACTTCTTGGAGGGCTGAGATGAAGTGTACTGGGAGTGTGTATGCCAGAGGCAGCTAGGAGTGGGAGATGGCCAGCTGTGCCGTGTGGCGTCGTGAGGGCAAGGGGGCTGGGTGTTCCTGCAGGGAGCATGCTGGGCGCTGGTCCTTTGGGCAGAATACACCCTGGACGTTGTGTTGAGTTAGCCAGTCTCTGTCTCTGTTCTGCTATGGCCCGTGTGCCTTCTGTGAGAAGAATAAGGTGACTGCAGGTGCAGCCAAGTTGAAATACAGTACATTCTGGCCTGTCCATTCTCCCTACTTCTCTTCCCCCCCTCCTTCCTTCCCTTACTCCCTCCATTCCTCTCTCTTTCCTTCCTTTCTTCTCTGATAGGAAAAAAGAAAGTGAGTAAGTGAGAAAGGAGAAAGAGACAACACTATTTCACCACTTTTGAGGCATTGCCCTGCATGTGGGGACCAGAGACTTGAACCCTGGTCCTTGCGCACTATGTTGTGTACACTCTACTGGGAATGCTACTGCCTGGTCCCTCCTGGCCTTTAGAATTTCTAATTTTAATTGTGGAGTAATAAAGGCAGCAGCAGATGAACCATGTTTAGTGTCTAGTCCAGTGACAGGAAGCCTGTTCCTGTTGTCATGCTACCAGCACCACCGCCCTTCCACAGAACTCTTCACTTTGAAAAATTGGAGCACTGTGCCTTTTATTTGTATTTCTTTTTCTTTATTTTTTTGTGGAGCTGAGGCCCTGCACATGCACGATTCCCACTCTGTGCCCCCTCCACCAATGAGACAGAGAGAAATACTAAGGCACCAGAGTCCCCATCTCCCATCCCGTCTCCCCCCTTCTCCCCCCATGCTATGGCAGCTGGCATGTGGTGTCAGGATTCAGACCTAGGCTGTGCTCAGGGCAAGAGACAACCCGTGGGGGTGAGCCCGTGCTGCATCTTTGAAGCGGCAGCTCCCAGTTCTCTCGTCCCACTTCTGTCGCTGTGAATGTCACTCAGTGTCCCCTGCGGGTGGGACCACACAGTGCTTGCCGCTTGGGTGGTGTGCCTGCTCTTCGGTTTTCATTTCTCCCTCTTCATACCCAAGAAACACCCTGTGTATTTCACAGTCTTGCAGTGACACAAATAAGAATCAAAACATGGCCTCATCCCGCTGTCTTGGTTCCTCTTGCCATTCTGAGGTCTGAGGTGCCCCTGGGAGCATCTCTGTGAAGGACAGTCCACCTCAAACCTGGGGCTGTAATGGGAGGTAGGGCTGAGAGCCATGAGGCAGAACCGTCAACCACCTCTTGGAACTTGGAACCAGTCTCCACTTTCTAAGTTCACTGCAAGGTGGGGGCGGGGGACGGACGGACGATGATGACAGATGCAGAGGACCGGGATCAAGGTGATGGAGACACAGTTCAGGGAGCACCCAGCTCTCTGGTGCCTCTTGTCCAGCAGGCCTGACTTCTCCTGCAGCCTCTGTGCTGCTCCTGCTGGAACATTCTCTGCCCTTGTGGTTCTCTAACCCCGAAGATCTTATCTTTAAAAGCAAAGAGCCTTTGGCTGCTAGTTACTTGTGTATCTGCAGCACTTACCTGGCAGCCCTAGAGCTTGGTGGTTTTTAGAGAAAGAGTTTGAGAGAGAGAGAGTGAGACTGACTCACTCTACAGTCCACCATCTCTAGAATTCTCCCTGTTCCTGCCTACAGTGTCCCCATCTGATACCAAGACTTGAACCCAAGGCCACAAGCATAGGATAGATAAAACATGGGTACCCCTGCATGGTCCTTTAGGCAAATACTTAATTTTATTTATTTATGAAAGAAAGATACAACGAGAAGAGAGACCAGAGCACAACTCAGCTCCCAGCTTATGATGATGCTGGGAATTGAACCTAGGACCTCTGAGTCTCAGGCGTGAAGATCTTTCGTGAACCATTATGGTGTCCCTTAAGCACTCCCTTTTTTAAAAAAAAAAAAAAATTTCTAAACTTAGTTTTTATTTATTTGGTTTTTAAAAATGTTTTTAATGAAAGAAAGATGCAGAGGGAGATCAGAGCACTGCTCAGCTCTGGCTTATGTTGGTGCTGGGGGGTGGGGGATCTCAGATCCTTAGGCAGGAGTCTTGCACAACCATTATGTGTATCTTTCCCTAGTTTAGAAAAAAGAAAAAATAGCAACTCTATTAATTAGAGGTAGGGAGTACCAGGCCATCACTCTGGCTTACGGTGGAACCTGTGAGTTCTGTTTGTTTTTTTTTTCTCTCTCTCTCTCTCTCTCTTTCATGCCGCCCTGGGGAAGGAAGGATTGGCCATGCGCCAGGAGGTGGTCATTTCCAGGCCAGCTGGCTTTTCATCTCAGTTCTTCTGTGAGCAGCTTTCACTTCTTGATCTCCACTCCCCAAGGACCTACCCCCACCACCACTCCTACTGCCTAGGGCGTCACCTTTCCAGCCCAGGAAACCCCCCAGCCTCCGCAAGGACTCCCAGCCCGGGGTTCCCCTGCACCCACTCAAGGTTCTGCCTGCCATCAGGCTGGGAGCGAGGAGGTGCTTGTGGCTTGGGTGGCTTGCTCCACCTCCACTCTTGCTTCACTCTAAGAACCCCTCCTTGGCTTCACAGACCACCTGCTGTGGGCTCAGCTGGGTGCTTCTGGGGCTGCCTTTCATGCTTTTATGCCCAAGAGAGGCCTGGCAAAATAGCTCCCAGTGGGAAGGCCACCCTGCCAGGCAAAACTGCCAGAGTTACTGTGCCCCTTTTAAATAATATCTTATTGGGGGCCAGGCAGTAGTACAGTGGGTTAAGTGTAGCACAAAGACCGGCATAAGGATCCCAGTTCGAGCCCCCAGCTCCCCACCTGCAGGGGGTTCACTTTACAGATAGTGAAGCAGGTCTGCAGGTGTCTTTCTCTCCCCTTCTTTGTCTTCCCCACCTCTCTGGATTTCTCTCTGTCCTATCCAATAATAACAACAATAATAACCACCAAAACAATAAAGCAACAAAGACAACAAAGGGGGGGGGGAAATAGCCTCTAGGAGCAGTGGATTCATGGTATAGGCACCAAGCCCCAGCAATAACCCTGGAGGCAAAATATATATATTATTTATCTATTTATTTTTAAATATTTTATTTATTTATTAATGAGAAAGGTAGGAGAGAGAGAGAGAAAGAACCAGACATCACTCTGGTACATGTGCTGCCCACCAGCACACATGCTTCTGAGCCACTTCTTCAGCCCAGCTCTGTCTCATGAGAGAGAGAGAGAAATTGAGAAAGCACAGAGAGGAAGGGAGGGGAAGGGGAGAGGGAGGGGCAGAGGGGGAGAGAGCTCAAAGCACGGCTACATTAAAATGTCCATAAAGGCTCATGTGTTTTAGGGGGCTGGCTGGTGGTGCAGCCACACATCACCATTCGAAAGGACCCAGCTCTGCAGGTGTGTCTCCTTCACTGTCTCCTCCTCAATAAAAAAAAGAGTTTCATGAGTTTTAGTTTTTCTTTGCTGTGCTCCTGTGAAGTCAAGGATCCAACCCAGAGCCTCCGGCATGCAAAGGAGGGCATTCTGGCTGAGCCGACACATAGCAGCATGCCGCACTGGAACCCCATCTTTACTCGCTTTGTGTGTACAGATTTCTGGAGCTGCTGGCTGGTGTGATCCTGGGGTGCAGTCCCGAGGTGCAATCCTGGAGTGCTCGTCAGTCTGCTGCAGAGGAGGGCAGTTCACCAGAACTGGGGCCTGTCACTCTGGAGACTTGTCTCCAGCGCCTCTGGGTTTCCACTTCTTGGCCTGCGAAAGGGGAGGTTTCGAGCCTGTAGGAACTAAGGTCACATCCATGTCAAAGTTCCAGTGTGGCAAGTTGGTTTTGTCACTTAAGCAAGCTCTGCAGAGGCTTTGCTCAGGGCTGTCATTGCTTTGAGCTGTTCTGGGCCCTGGCCAGGATCTAAGCCTTCACTTCTTCTTTTTTGATTATCTTTATTGGGTAGAGACAGCCAGAAATCAAGAATGTAGAGGAAGAAAGAGAGATACCTGCAGCACCGCTTCACCACTTGCAAAGCTTTCCCCCTGCAAGTGGGGACCAGGGGCTTGAACCCGGTTCCTTGAGCATTGCAACGTGCACTCAACCAGGTGGCCCTATAAGACTTCACGTCAAACACAGCTCCTGGCGAAGGTACAAGCGGCCCTGCAGGTCTCTCTCCCTTTCTGTCTCCCTCTCAGTGCTATCTAATAAAATAGAGATTTTTAGAAAAAGGAAAATAGCTGGGAGTTGGGCAGTAGCACAGTGGGTTAAGCGTAGGTGGTGCAAAGCATAAGGATCAGTGTAAGGATCCTGGTTCGAGCCCCCGGCTCTCCACTTGCAGGGAGGTCAGTTCACAGACAGTGAAGCAGGTCTGCAGGTGTCTATCTTTCTTTTCTATCCCCTCCTCTCTCCATTTCTCTCTGTCCTATCCAACAACGATGGCATCAATAACAACAACAGTAATAACTACAACAACAATAAAAAACAAGGGCAACAAAAGGGAAAATAAATAAATAAATATAAAAAAATTAAAAAAGGGAAAATGGCCACCAGGAGCATTGCATTCATGTGCTGGCACCGAGCCCCAGAGATAAACCTGGTGGCAAAAGGCCGGGCCACTGGTGGTGACACACCTGGTTGAGAGCCCATGTTACAAGGAGCGAGGACACGGATTCAAGCCCCTGCTGCCCATCTGCAAGGGGAAAGCTTTGTGAGTGGTGAAGCAGGGCTGCGGGTGTATCTTTATCACCCTCTCTATCACCATCTTCCCTCTTGATTTCTGGTTGTCTCTATTTAATAAATAGATAGAGATAGAGGTTAAAAAGGCAGCTAGGAGTCCTGCAGGCACTGATTCCCCCACTGAAAGAAAAAGAATCAAACATGTGAGGCTTACTGCTACAATAAATAAATAAATAAACAAAACACAACCTTGCATTGGTTTCAAAGCAGCTGGAGGAAGACAAGACTTTAGCACTTGAGGTGCAAATAGCCTTCTCCCATTTCTTTCTCTGCTCCTCCTGCTGGCTTCTTACTGCGTGTGGGGCCCCTCTCTGGGCTGGGAGGCCTTGAAGATCTCACATGTGGTGTGTGTGTGTGTGTGTGTGTGTGTTTGTTTGTGTGTTGAAACAGCCCTAAAGTGGGCAAAGCAGTTAGAACATTAGCTCCAGTTTGAGAGATGCTCCCACAGCGTGCAGTGTGTGTGTGTGGGGGGGGCGCGGGGGGGGGCTGTGTGGCTGGGGCCTTGCAGCCCGTCCCTCCCGGGAGTGTGGGCTGAAGATAGGCTGACTCCGGAGCAGGGGCTGTGGTTTCTTATCTGACCATGTCCTCTGCGACCATCCCTGACTTGGACGTTTTCTTCCCTTTCTGTGGTGCAGCTTTATAATAGAGCCTGATGTGGGAGCTAGGGCCTCAAGATTAAGGAGGGAGGGTCCCTGGCTTTAAACCTGCCACCCTCCAGAAGGCTCCAGAAACTCCTCCGCCCCCCCAATTTGACTTTTCTTCTCTCTCTCTCTCTCTCTCTCTCTGACTTCAGGGCTATTGCTGGGGCTTGGTGCCTGCACTACAAATCCACTGCTTCTGGTGGCCATTTTCTCCCCATTTTGTTGGGTAGGACAGAGAAACATTGAGAGAGGAGGTGGAGGGGACAGAGAGAGCGACAGACATTCGTGAAGCAGACCTCCTGCAGGTGGGGAGCAGAGGCTCGAACCTTTAGGCTTCCTATTATGTGTGATTAACCTGGTGCGCCACCACTTGGCCCCCCCTTTCTTTCTCTTTCTCTCTTTCTTTCTCCTTGATAGGACAGATAAATTGAGGAAGAGGGAGACAGAGAAAGAGAGACAGGTACACACCTGCAGACCTATTCTGTCACTCGTGAAGCTTCCCCCTCTGCAGGTGGGGACTTGAACTCCCTCTTTGAGCATGGTAGCATGTGCCCCACTGCCTGGCCCAGTGACTTTGATTTTTATCTACAGGAGATGGAAATGTTCTTTCTGTTCCATACAGAGTGGGCTGCACTACAGTAGTTAAAAATAAGTGACCATGGGGACCGGGTGCTGCTGTACTGGGTTAAGTGCACATAGTCCAAAGCACATGGACCAGCGCAAGGATCCCAGTTCCGGCCTCCAGCTCACCACCTTTGGGGGATGGGGGTGGTGGTTCTTCTTCGCAGATGGTGGAGTAGGTCTGCAGGTGTCTATCTTTCTCTCCCTCTCTCTGTCTTCCCCTCCCCTCTCAATTTCTCTCTATCCTGTCCAAAACAACAGCAGCAAGAATGGAAAAGAGATGGCCACCAGGAGCAGTGGATTGTTAGTGCAGGCCCCAAGCCCTAGCGATAACCCTGGAGGCAAAAAAAAAAAAAGTGATCACTTGGAATTTTTGATTGAAGGTGAGTGCCTTTGCAGACGTTTAGCTGGTGCCTCGTCCACCTTCAGCATAACCAGAGAAGAAACTGTGTATGTGTTTCCATGTATTGAACGTGAATGTGCAGAATACATCTGTGTACTTTTGTGGGTTCTGCAGTAGAAGGGTTTGTTTGAAAAAAGAAGGAAGGAAGGAAGGAAGGAAGGAAGGAAGGAAGGAAGGAAGGAAGGAAGAGGAATGAGGAGAGGGACTTGAATCTTTTTGGAAAACTGTTAGTGCTGGCTCAGGGGTGATCCAAATGAAAGGAAGGAACAAAAGTAGTTTACCCATAGCAGAAAATAAAAGAAGAAACTGAGCTGCATGCCTTGCTTTGTGCTCTGGCTTAAGCCCCTTTGTTTGGGGGTGGTTCCATTTGCTTTAAAGACCCCTTCCCTCTCCCCCCCTCCAGGTAACCTGTGGGGGCTTGCAGATGACATATACCCATGATTTGAAGCTAAGACACTGTATTGACTTAAGATTCCGCTGCAAGAAATGGACGCTGGGCCTTTCTGCTAGATGTTACCATCTGCTTATTTTAGGGGACCTCGCTCAGGCTTTAAGAAAAGAGCAATGGTGGTCCGGGAGGTGGGACAGTGGATACAGCATTAGACTCTCAAGCATGAAGTCCCAAGTTCAATCCCTGGCAGCACATGTACCAGAGTGATGTCTGTTTTTTTCTCTCTTATCTTTCTCATTAATAAATAAATAAAATATTTATTAAAAAAAGAAAGAAAGAAAGAAAAGAGCAGCTGGGAGAAACTGGTGGCTCAGTCAGTTGAGGGGACACATAAGCATGCTCAAGGGCCTAGGTTGGAACCCCTGCTCCCTACCTACAGGGAAGATACTTCACCAGTGAGCGTATATGTTTTTTTTTTTTTTTCCCCCTCCAGGGTTATTGCTGGGCTCGGTGCCTGCATCATGAATCCACCGCTCCTGGAGGCCATTTTGCCCCCTTTTTTGTTGCCCTAGTTGTTGCAGCCTCGTTTCGGTTATTATTGCCATTGTTGACGTTGCTTTGTTGTTGGATAGGACAGAGAGAAATGGAGAAAGGAGGGGAAGACAGAGAGAGAGAGGGGGAGAGAAAGACAGACACCTGCAGACCTGCTTTACCGCCCATGAAGCGACTCCCCTGCAGGTGGGGAGCCGGGGGCTCGAACCGGGATCCTTACGCCAGTCCCTGCGCTTAGCACCACGTGCGCTTAACCCACTGCGCCACCGCCCGACCCCCCTGTTTTTTGTTTTTAAAGAGAAATTTACTTATTTACTTATTAGCTAGAGACAAAGAGAGATCGAGAGGGAAAGGGGAGTTAGAGGAGGAGAAAGAGAGAGACACCTGTGGACTTACTTCCCCACTCATGACGCTTCCCCTCTGCAGGTGGAGAGAGAGCAGGGTTTGAACCCAGGCCCCAGCACATGGTGATCAGCACCCTCCCACCCCCATCACTGAGAAAGAACCAAACTCAGTATCCGCAGGGTCAAGGAGTTCTTGACTCTGAGGCAGTGCTCAAAAGGAGTCTTGTTTTTAAAAGGGAGGAAGCATTTAACAGCGACACATTTTTTTAATGAGTCCACTTACCAGGATTTACTTTTCCTTGGACTCACTGTTTTTATTGAGGAAACGTGGTTTTACCAGACTGTCGCTGTCTCATTTTTCTTGGATTTTAAAAGGGATTCATTCCATACCCACTGGCAGAAGGCGGCAGTGTTTCTGGTGTGGAGTGCATGGGGCTGCTCTCTTGTCTGTCTGTGCTCCCTTCCTCCCTCCCTCCCTCCCTCCCTCACTTTCTCTTGGTCTCTCCTTCCTCCCTCCCATACTTCTTTCTCTCTTCCTCTTTTCTTTCTTTCCTTCTTTTCCTTCTCCCTTCTTTCTCTTCCTGCCTTCTTCTCTCCCTCCATTTCTTCTTTCCTTTCTTTCTCTCTATCCCTCTCTTCCTCCCCCTCCTTCCCTTTCACCCCTTCCTTCCTTCCTCCTCTTCCTTCCTCCCTCGCTTTCTCTCTTTCCTTCCTTTCTCCTTCCTTCTTTCCTCTTTTCTTTCTCCCTCTTTCTTCCTTCCTCCTTTCTCATCCACCCACTCTTCCTTCCTCTCCCTCTCTCCCTCCCTCCATCCTTCCCTCCTTCCCTTTTTTTCTTCTCCCTCTAACAGGAAAGAATGTCAGATACAGACGAGCTTACAGGGGTTTGTGAAGAGTGAGACAGTTCACTCACTATTCTCTCGCCGTTTTATTGTATAACGACATCTTACAGTGAGACACCTCACTGTTCTCTGTCACCATTGATAGCATAGATAAAGGCATCTTACTGTACAACAGCTTCTTCCCTGCGGGAAGCACCAGTAGTGTATTTTCTTACCTCTGTTTGTTGTTCAAGTAAAACACAATGGGAGCTGTTTAAAATACGGAAATGCCTCCTCGGGAGAGGGGTCAGGAGATTATTTGGAGAGGCGCCCAAGTGAGGGTGATTGATGCTGGAATCCACTGAGTGCTGGGGACAGGTGGCCTGAGGATCCGGGCTCACATGCCACTGGGGACTAGTGGGGGTGGAGCTGCGGGTGAGAGGACCATGTTTGTGTGAACCTTGTTCTGTTCTCAGTTCTTCACCCCCCCCCCCCCATTTCTGCCTTTCTGCCTTCCTCTGTGTCTCTGGGTGGAATTGCCCCTCCCTGGAGAATGGGGGACCCTGGAGCAGAATGGGGTGGGGGTGAGGTGGGGGATGCTTCCCGTCAGCCGGCTGCCCCCAAAGGGCACAGCTGCCAGGCTACTTGGGAATGAGGCCGAAGGGCATCGTCCTTGGGTAAGAGGCAGCACAGCACGGCTTGCAGAGGGCTGGCTGATGGTGGGGCCAGGCACCGTGGCTGAAGGGGCTGTGTGGGTCAGTATTTCACGCGTGGCCTTGCATCCTGGCTGAGTGATTGAGTTGAGGCTGGCATGTGTCCTTGATCTATATCCCTCCCTCCCTTTCCCTTCCTTCCCCTCTCTTTCCCTCCCCCTCTCCCTCCCTCCCCCTCTTTCCCTCTCTCCCTCCCTGTCTCTCTCTTTCTTTTCTTTCTTCTTTTTCGCCACAGCTTTACTAAGACCTAATTCACAGACCCATTTAAAATGTGCTTGGAGCGGTTTCTTTCGTTGCTTATTTATTTATTTTTCTGTTTGTCTGCAAGGTTGTGCAACTGCTACCATAATGTGATTCTAGAACATTTCTGCTCTCTTAAAAGTTGTTGGGTCTTTGATGAATAACGTGTCACTTGTGCTTTTGGAAGGACACTGGCTTTTTCTGCAGAATCTCTGAACCCTTTTGTAGAGTCATCCTACTCCTCAGCAACCTCCCCCCCCCCTTTAAGGCTTTTCTCTCTCTCTTCTTTCCCTACATCTCTCGTCCTTTCTCCTTTCTTCCTTCCTCTCTCTTCCTTTCCTTTTCTAGCTTTTTCCCCCTCCCCTCCCCTATTACTTACCAGAGCACTGCTCAGCTCTGGTTTAGGAGGATGCTGGGGATTGAAACTGGGACCTTTGGTATCTCGGGCATGAAAGTCTTTATGTTGTCGCCCCAGCCCAAAGAGAGACCTGCAGCACTGCTTCAGGTGAGGCCACTCCTGGAGTTCTTGTGCATGGTAATGTTTGGGCTCAACTGGGGATGTCACCACTTGACTTCTCTTTAAATATTTAATGAGAGAGAAGAGAGACACTAGAGCATTGCTCAGCTCTGTCTGAATCCTCAGACCTTCAGGCATAAAAGTCTTTTTACATCACATGCTTCCCCATCATCAGTGTCTTTTAATTTTCCAGAGAGAGAGACAGACAGACATACCCGGGGACCACTATGAGCCTGAACCTCTGGGCCTCAGGTTTGCAAATCTTCTCTCAGGCCTCACAAACATTTGTTTTTACAAATATTTAAATAAATAAAAATATTTAAATAAATAAAATTTCATGACATTTATTTTAATGATTGAAATACTATCTCCTTCCTGGCCTTTTGAACACACTTATGAATTACCTTTTAGTTACTGGGTTTACCCCCCACTCCCACGAGTGGCCCCAGGGCTTGAACTTGGGTCCTGCCACATGGTACTGTGTGATCCTGACCGGCTGAGCCCCTCAACTGGACTTCTCAATTGTGTTCCTGTCAGACATGCGTTTCGCCCCTTGTGGCCACACTGTGGTTACTTCTCTCTCTTTGCTGGCTGCAGTGCTGGTTTCTTTCACTGAGCTGTTACTACCTTCCCTCAGCAGCTGGTGTGGGAGGCTGGGCATTTCAGGAAGGGTGTTCACTCACACAAGGGTCGGATTAAAAACTGCTACACGCTAATGTTTGCTTTTCCTCCCTCCTGTGCTTGGCTCCTGCTGTGCTTTGTGCCTAGCTGGAGAGTGCAGGCAGGAGGGGGAGGAGGCTGGAGCTGGGGAGCCTGCCGGGGGCCCTGCGGGGTCCTGGGGAGCAAGAGGCCCTTAGAGCTGGGGACAAAGGCCTGTTGGAGGGCCCTTTCTCCCGGGCGCCCTGACAGCGGGGCCATTCTCTCTCCAGTGACATCTTCAGCCATAACACTTCAGCGCCTCAAGAGTGTGAAAGCAAAAATTACAATTTAAAAGGCAACCCCTGCAGCCTGATTTGCATGTGAATGGCGGCTGTGTAATTAAGCACAATTAAATTCCTGGGGCTGAGCTGAAAGCCGGGCTCTTGCGAAGGGTGCTGGCTTCCAGCTCACAGCCTGGCTGCTCCTGGCTCCCTGGAATTCAGTTGAAGGCATTATTCAGCCTGCCCCTCCCCCCACCCCCACCCCCGACCCCAGAAATTCAGACCCAGACGCCTTTAGCTGTGCTTGCACCTGCTTCCCTGCTCTGGCCTCCAGAACCCAACTCCCTACTGCTCAGTTTTCCTGTTGACCTTGAACCTGACCCCCACCCCACCCCCCCATCCCAAGGGCAAGCTCCCCTTCTCAGTCTTGCAAAGCTCTGCACACAGGTTGCCTTAACTCCACACTGTCCACTCATTTTTTTTTTTTTTTTGCCACCAGAATCATCACTGGGGGATTCGGTGTCCCAGTGATGAATCTATTTCTCCTGGTGGCAGCTCCCCCACCCCTCCCCCCACCCCTTCAGTTACAGGAGAAGGGTCCTCAGATTAATGCTAGCTGGATTGGTGGGAGAAAAGACAATTCAGCTGTGTGTGTGTGCGCGTGCATGCACAGACACACAGACACACAGACACACACACACACACACACACACACAATGACTGCCTGCCTGCCTGTCTGTCTATCTACATATCTATCGATCTGGATTCTTAAGTCAGTGGGCTTGTGTGTGTGTGTGTGTGGGGGGGGAGAGTATCCAGAATTAGGGAATGAATTAGATGTTTGGGACTTCAAGGAAAAAGAACAGATTCAATAATAAGGAGACGGGGATTCACTGCAAAGATCAAATACTCAAAATATTTTGTTTATTATTTATTTATTTATTTATTTGTGAACCAGAGCATCATCCTGGTACGTGGAGTGCCAGAATTGAACTTGGGGCCTCATGCTTGTGAGTCCAACACATTATTCACTGCACCACCTCCCAGGGCCCTGTCATGAGTTGTTTACCCTCCCTTACAGATAGGTTTCTCTGATTGGAAGGTTATTTTCTAATAAAAATTTGCATTCTGGCTCCTGGCCTCTGCTTCTGCTCTTTTTGAGAGTGAAGGGCATGTGTAGGTTTCTCTGAAACCTGTGGGTCCTTGGCTGGTCTGAGCTCAGAGTAATCCACAGGGCAGAGTGACACATGTTGGGGACACTGCTTCTGGGCCTCTCGGAAAGGTCCGTACAGCAGTGGCCTGCCAAGATGCTGAGGCCCTCCTTAAATGCCACACCTTCCAGAATGTTCTTCCTTTAACTGCTCCACACCGCCTTTCCCCCTTTGGGCTCATGCTTCAGCAGGCATTTTCCAAGAGATGGGAAGCGTTGGAACAGGAGGAGTGGGAGAAAGAGAGAAAAACCTGCAGCACCACTTCACCATTCATGAAGCTTCCCTCTGCAAGTGGGGGCGGGGAGCTCGAACCTGGATCCTTGTGCATAGTAACATCTGTGCTCAACAACATACACCACCTCCCAACCTGTAGACAAGCTTTTTAAAACAAAAAACGGCAGTGGGGGCTGGGCGGTAGCTGGGTGGTAGTGCACTGTGTTAAGCGCACATCTTGGTTCCAGCCCATGGCTCCCCACCTGTGGCGGTGGGGTTCGATTCACAAGCAATGAAGCAGGTATGCAGTTGTCTATCTTTCTCTCCCCCTCTCTGTCTTTCCTTCCTCTCTCAATTCTCTCTATCCTATTCAACAACAATAATAACAATAATAAGGACAGCAACAATGGGAAAAAGGATGGCCGCCAGGAGCAATGGATTGGTAGTGCAGGCACCTAGCCCCAGCTATAAATAACCCTGAAGGCAAAACCAACAAACAAACCAAGCTGCTTTGGGCTGGGTAGAAGTTCAGCAGTGCAGTGGTGTTCCTTGTATGTGCGAAGCCCTGGGCTCAGGCCATAGGAGAGCAACAAAGACCGACTGAGTCAGAGCTCCATGAAAGCTGGACAGTACACCATGCACCATTTCTGAACACCCCAAACTGGTGACCACTAGTCCCACTAGAGTTGCATGAACTTGACCAAGGAGGAAATTGGCCTTGGTCTTTGGTCTCCATGTGCTCTGGCCTCCTCTGCAGTAAGTTAGTACCCAAGGAGGCTGAGACTGAATTTCTACCCGTGTTTGCTCCTGGTGTTCGAACTGAAGGGCAGCGAGGCAGGATGGATTGTGTGTGCTGTAGACTTAGGATCCCACGTGTCGGTGGCAGAAAAAAAAAAAGTGAAACATCAAAGTCACAGATCAGAAGCCATATGTGTACTGCAGTAAGGGGGGAGTGGGAGTGGTGGTTACAAAGGATGGGTTTCATTATTGGTCTTTTTCCTTTTAGGGTTTTTGTAAAATTATTTAACCATGTAGCTAAAGGAGTTTTATAGTATGTGGAGTATGATATGATACAATGTAGATTCAGTAGTATATTTCAAGATAAATTGTCAATGGATGGGACTTCCCTCTAGGCCTACACACACACACACACACACACACACACACACACACACACACACTACTGACCATCTTATCGTGCTGTCGAATTGCCACATGGTTGTGTGTGTGTGTGTGTTGAGCCCAGTGTCCAGCTGTTTCTCTGCCCCAAGATTCTTAAAAATGCCACTGTAAGGGAGTGGGGCGGTAGCACAGTGGGATATGTGCAGGTGGTGCAATATGTTGTTTTCGACGGGTTAGGTTGTTTTCGCCGGGCTGGCTTCACGGGCAGGTAACAGACGACCAGGGACTCATGGTTGAGCTGTAGGCAGTATCTCTTTATTTATGCAGGACGCAGCACAATCTAAGACGAGCTAAGCTAAACTCAAGGTACTCTAAAACTCACAATGCTGTCTTTATATATACTTGCCAAGTAAGGTGGAAACAGGATGTGACATAGAGAGGGTGGAGAGAAAAGTGACTGGTGAAAATCAGAGTGTGACAAAGAGGGGGCAGATTAGGGGGCAGAATCCTATCACTGAACCACAAATGCCCTGGAGGGAGGGTGGAACTTGTTAACAGTGGTTATGTAAATAGAATGAAGTGGTTATGTAAATAGAATAGTGTTAAGCAGGGGGGATTTAAACCAAATGAAACAGAAGGGGTCTCATGCATACCAACAGGTTTCATTATTGGTCTTTTTCCTTTTAGGGTTTTTGTAAAATTATTTAACCATGTAGCTAAAGGAGTTTTATAGTATGTGGAGTATGATATGATACAATGTAGATTCAGTAGTATATTTCAAGATAAATTGTCAATGGATGGGACTTCCCTCTAGGCCTACACACACACACACACACACACACACACACACACACACACACACACACACTACTGACCATCTTATCGTGCTGTCGAATTGCCACATGGTTGTGTGTGTGTGTGTGTGTGTGCATGTGTGTGTGTGTTGAGCCCAGTGTCCAGCTGTTTCTCTGCCCCAAGATTCTTAAAAATGCCACTGTAAGGGAGTGGGGCGGTAGCACAGTGGGATATGCGCAGGTGGTGCAAAGTGCAAGGACCAGTGTACGGATCCTGGTTTGAGCCCCCGGCCGCCTACCTGTAGGGGAGTCACTTCACAGGCGGTGAAGCAGGTCTGCAGGTGTCTTATCTTTCTCTCCCTCTCTCTGTCTTCCCCTCTCTCCATTTCTCTCTGTCCTATTTAACAACGACAACATCAATAACTACAACAATAAAACAAGGGCAACAAAAGGTAATAAATAAATATTTAAAAAAATTTTAAATGCCACTGCAATACCTTTTGAATATGAGGTCCTACCTGCACAGCCAGAGGGAGGAGATAGATTTGATTGGCATCAAAGTGCAGGAACCAGCAGCATCCTCAGCATCTGTGGTGCAGGAGTCTGAGCTCTGCAGCGCCCCCTGCTGGCCAGGTGGGCAGTGGTGCCCTCCAGGGAGCCCGAGATGTGAAGTCCATCCTAGCTTCCCTGTGCAGTGCTGTGGCTCTTTGCATGGCAGTGTCTTCCACCAGTATCTGCCTGGCACTCAGCCGGGCAGCCAGACCACAGCTCCACAGACTTGGGAGATAAATCAGAGAAACCACAGAAAGTTGCGTGTGCTGAGAAGATGCTGGGCAGCTGGCAGCGCCTCCGGGAAGACTTCAGGCCCAGTCTCTGCAGCCAGAAGGGCTTTGGCTCCGGAGCCTCAGGCAGGATTGTGCTTGGGTGGAGAGTGTCCAGGGCACTGCAGTCCCTGCCCTGCCCCCTGCCCAGACTCCACCCCAGGACTCCTCCCTAACTCATTTGTTCTCTCTCCCTCCCCTCCTCCCTCACCTTCCTACCCACACATACCTCCCTGTCCATGCTTACCTACTTGTCTCACCTCTTGACCCTATCCCCCACCAGGGAGGCTAACTTCCTAGAGTGCTAGCGGTCGGTAGTGCCTGGCCCTTGCTGAACCTTTGCATCTCGCTTACCACCCCCCCCCCCCACACACACACTCCCGAGTCAGATTCTGTGGCCTGTGTGGACACCGCCCCCACCCCCACCCCCCATTTTTCCAGACTGGCTTTTCTTCCTCTCTCTTTGAACTCTCTTCACCTTGGAGCTTTGCCCATTGGCACAGGAGAGCAGTGTCTGGCTTCCTGGATTATAGGTTTATGGGGAGACTCTTCCCTTTCCCCAGCCTTGGTTCAGCCAAGTGTTACTGAATTGCCTGGATCGTGGATAACGGATTCTTCTGGAGATAAGGAGCATTTATTTGGTCTGAGAGCATTTGTGAATGGCCAGAGTAGCTGGCAAGAGTTACTTCACCTCCACATCTCAGTTACTACGGGAATGGTTTCCAAGGGTGGGCCTGATAGCAGCAGACAGACTGCATTTTCCTGGGAACTGGGGCGCTTGGATGCTTCTGTAAGGATGACACAGTCAAGAGCCCAGCTCCCTGGGTCTGCTGGGGGATACTAAGGCCTCGTGTCACGTGGGACCTCAGGTCATAGCTGGGACCTGAGCCATGGTCTTCTCAGCTTCAGTGGAATCGCGTTTTCTGGTGCTGGATACTCTTCCAAATTGTCTTTCTTTGTTTTATATATAGACATGATATCTCTCTCTCTCTCTCTCCCTCTCTCCCCCTCTTCCTCCCTCCCCCTCCCTCCAATGCTAAATAAATAGAAAATAAAAGAAAAAATTCAGGTAATTAAAAGTAGTTTATTTCTCGGGGCCGGGCTACACAGTAGAACACACATATTACCTGCAGAAGGAAGGACCCCAGTCTAAGCTCCTGGTCCCCATTTACAGAGAGGAAGCTTCATGCATGGTGAGACATTGCTGTAGGTCTCTCTCTCTCTCTCTCTCTCCCCCTCTCCTCCTCTCCTCCTCACCCCACCTCCTCCCTGGCTCTCCTTTCCCTCTCAGTTTCTCTCTGTCTTTATAAAAAGTAATAAAATAAAAAAAAAGGGAGAGGGAGTGAGAGCGAGAGAGTGTACTTCACTCTGGCACACACAGTGCTGGTACTGAACTCAGGACTTCATGCTTGTGAGTTCGAGGCATTCTCCACTGCACCACCTCCCAGGACACAAAGTCAGCCCTTTCCAAAGAGCCTGTGTGTATAGTTCTTTGTCCACACATCTTGCCTGGGTGGGGGTGGGGGGTGGAGGCTGAGCTTTCTGCAGAGGTAGGAGCTTTTGGATGGGGATTTGGATATCATGTGGATTGGGATTCATAGAAACAACTACAGGAGCCAAGCTGTGGCGCACCTGGTTAAACACCCACATTACAGTGCACACGACCCAGGTTCCAGCCCCTGGCCCCCACCTGTAAGGGGAAAGCTTCATGAGTGGTGAAGCAGGGCTGCAGGTCTCTCTCTGTTTCTATCCCCCATCCCCTCTCAATTTCTCTCTGTCTCTATTCAATAATAAATATTATATATATATATATATATATATATATATATATATATATATGAAACAAGCAATCACTTATCCTAGATTCTTGTCACTCTTCTTTCTCATCCCTGTCTGTCTGTCCTGTCACCGCATTTCATTTCCCCAATTAAATAAAATCCAAAATAACCCACCTTTCACTTTTCTAATAAGGGCTTTTCCTTGTGATTGTCATGTGTGGGGGGGAGAAGGATGGAAATGAAATTTATGGTCTGTTTTTACAAGATGCGTGTCTTTGGTTTCTGCCAGATGTGAGGACTCCAACGAGAGAGAGACCAGGCGGATGTCACATGAAATGGTCCCAGCGTTTTTCAGAGCATATGTGTGAGAAGGTTCGTGGTAGCTTTAGAGAGAAAGAGGACCAGGAAGGACTGTTTGTTTGTTTGTTTGTTTATTTATTTATTTTTATTGCTGCAGCTCTGAGAGCTAAAGGTATGTCTTTGAAGCTGTCGATTTCAAAACAAAAACCTTGGCATCTTCATACTTGATATAATTTCCTAGCCAGCTCCAACACCAGAAACTGTTGATGACTGGGCTTGGCTAAATCCTGGCGGTTTGCTGCTCCCCAAGCCCCAAATAAACGTGTCTGTGTATGAGTGTGAGTACCCTCCAGTACCTCTGCTAAAGTGGTCTTATCTAAGAGCACTTTCAGATTTATTTTAAAAAATACTGATTTTATTTTTTAAGATATATTTTATTTATTAGAAAGAGAAGGAGGGAAAGAGAGAACCTGAGCATCACTGTGGCACGTGCAAGCCTAGACATCGAACTCAGAACCTCATGCTTGAGAATCCAATGATTAATCTGCTGTCCCACTGCCTAAGGCTAATTTTTCAATTCATATATTCAGTGTGAAAACCTCTCGGTTACTAATGTAGTTTCCAAATTGTAAAAAGTGAGTTGAAACTGATCAGAGGGAAAGAGGAATCTGTTCTGATTTGGGGGGGAGAAAAGAAAGAAAGAAAGAAAGAAAGAAAGAAAGAGAAGAAGGAAGGAAGGAAGGAAGGAAGGAAGGAAGGAAGGAAGGAAGATTGACGTGGCCTTCATTCTCCACTGTAAGGTCAAAACAAGCATTTTCTTTTGAAGTCAGCATCTTAGCCATGTCTTTCTCTCTCTTTTAATTTTTTTAAAACTTTATTTATTTGTTATTGGGTAGAGACAGAGAAATTGAGAGAGAAGGGGGAGCTAGAGAGGAAGATAGACAGAGAGACACCTGCAGACCTGCTTCACCACCTGTGAAGGGACTCCCCTGCAGGTGGGGAGCTGGGGGCTTGAACTGGGATCCTGACCGGTCCTTGCGCTTTGTGCCATGTGCGTTTAACCCGCTGCACTATCGTCTGACTCCCAGTCATGTCTCTTTACTGCTTTCCCTTAGTCCTTCCACATCTGATTTGTAGGGTCTGTGTTTTTATTTATTTATTTTCCCTTTCCTTGCTCTTGTTTTATTGTTGTAGTTACTGTTGTTGTTATTGATGTTGTCATTATTGGATAGAACAGAGAAATAGAGAGAAGAGGGGAAGATGGGGAGAGAAAGATAGACACCTGCAGACCTGCTTCACAGCCTGTGAAGCGACTCCCCTGCAGGTGGGGAGCTGGGGGCTCGAACCGGGATCCTTACACCAGTCCTTGGCACTTTGTGCCACATGCACTTAACCCGCTGTGCTACCACCCGACTCCCTGGGTCTGTGTTTTTAAAATTCTTGGTTGTGGGATTAAGAAATAAAAGATCTCTGCTCTGCTCTGAGACCACCGGGTTTGATTTCACATCTTCTGTTCAGAGATACTCAATGCCATCCCATTGGGGATGTTTAAATTCGGAGGTCAGCTCTGACTCAGCTCAGCTGGCTCCTCTGTCTGCTGTCATCTTTCCTCATCCAGTAACACGATCTGATAGTGACTGCACTTAACTGTGTGTCAGGCACAAAGCTAAGGCTTTAATTATCTATTATAGTAACCTCCTGTGAGCCCCTGGAGACATCCCACTGTCACCTCCACTTCACAGATAAGGAGGCTGTGACTTCAGAGCAGCTCAGCCTCTGCTCCGCTCAGGATGAGAGAGTGAGGGCTTCGGCCCGGAACCTGGGTTTGTTTGCCCAGACTACTGAAGCCCCAGCCTCCACCCTGCAGACTAGACTTGGCCTCTCTTCTGGGGGAGGCTCTGTGGATGTGTCTAGGCTTGGACCCTAGACCAGGTTCATGTTTCTGCCTGGGGCCAAGCTGCCTGGGAGTTCTGGCTCTGCCCCTTGGACCTTGGGTGACTCTCTAAAGGTCTCTGAAATGGTGTTTGAAACCTGAGGGTACAGGGCAGGAGGAAGTTTTGGCTGCGCGCTATTTTCTTACCACTTAGCCAGGACTAAGTGACTTCTCAGGAGAACTGGTGGCATGCAGAGCTGCCTGTTTGCTTCTCTTTTGGAATGCCGAGACCTGGCCAGATTGGTGTGGAGAGAGACTGCCAGGCACATGAGGTATTGTTACCTCTTTGCCTTTGCTCCTCCTGTGACTCTGCAAAAAACACTTCTGGAGGCAACTGAAGGGGTGTTACTTACCATTTTGTGTGTGTGTGTGTATGTGTGTGTGTGTTTATGTGTTTATGTAAGTACAATAAGTTGTATAATTTGTTCATGCCCTATAAATACCAAATGTCCTGTCTGAACTAAACTTAAGTCGAGAAGTTGACAAGAGTTTGACAGATGGAGCTGGTGGTATTTGTTATTAATACAACTGACAGGTGTCAGAGAGCAAATAAAGGTGGTCCTGGTGGAAGATGGCAGAGTCCAGGGAGAAAGGCTAGAGAAAGGGTTGCTTAGTCAGGAGCAGAGAAGTGGTGGAAGAAAAACATGTGAGCAAGGCTGGGGAGATAGCATAATGGTTATGCAAAATACTTTCATGTCGAGGCTCTGAAGTCCCAAGTTCAATCCCCAGCACCACCAGAAGCTAGAACTGAGCAGTTCTGTGGTGTGTCTATCTCTCTCTCTCGTCTCTGCAGGTTTGAAATTCAAATGCCCACTTCCTGGACCAGCTCCTAGACAGTGCTAGGAAATGGAAAGGCTGTGCTTTGGGAAGCTTTGCCGACATGTTTGAAAACAGCTCTGCATGCTCTGTGTAATAGGGCTTCTCCACTTAAATATGTTTGGGTCACATGACTTTATGCAGTGTCATGTGGCCTTTAGTTTCTTAGCAGATGCACATTTAGTTTGTTTTATGTTTGTAAGTATGTTTATATAAGGTTATAGTTTATTTTGTCCTTTGTGTGCTCTCTTTCTCTATACGTGTGCCTTCATTTGTTCATTTTGATTCTGAAGGAGAATGAAGGTGTTAACAGAGGCTAATAGCTGTGACTTGCTGTGTGATTGGTACTTTTCATGGGCTGGAGAAATGTCATAGAGGTTATACAGAGAGACTCCTCCATAACAAGGCATTGAAAGTCCCAGATTTAACCCTGGGAGCCACCACAAGCCAGGGCTGAGCAATGTTTTGCTAAAACAAACAAATTAAGTGGCTAATTTAGCCTCCCCCCTTCCTGTTACAAGCTGCCTAACAGAGAAACCAAAGCCTACTCCTTCTCCAACCCTTCAAAATGTGCCTTTTTGTTTATCTTTCCTTAATTTGAGCCTTCTGAAAAACGCCATCCTTTCTGAATTCATCCAGAAATCAAATCTAGTAACAAGGGACTCTACCCCCATTTTCTTTGGTTTATGTAGAATCTTTCGGTTTGATATCAAGTCATACTAATTATAATCTAAGGGTACTGTACTGTAAGCTTTTGCAGCCGAGGAGTTATCTTAGATTCCTAACAGTTGAACATGTAAAATCTAGTTCTGGCTCATTGACACAGGAGGAAACGTCTGTCTCAAATACTGACAGCTGACATCCTGAGCAGAGCGTGTGTTTATTAATTCAGTGTTTAATTCTTTTAAACTGCCAGAAAAGTAATCTCTCTTTTCTTTTTTAGCTTCTCCGACAAGCTGTTTAGTGGCGAGGGATTGTACTTCCAACCATCAGTTCTAGATTTTGGAATTCAGTAAGTAGTTTTCTTTATGGTTCTTAATAACTTCTTAGCATTATTGACTTTCAAGATATCTTATATATGTTGCTAACTGCATTTAAAATTTATTAATAATATGAGATATATTGATCCTGGCACTGATTGTTTAAGAAATTGTTTACTGATAAGGAAAGTGTAAGTTCATTTTGCCATTTCTTTAGTTTTAAATAAAATGCCTTATACTGTTTTATGGTTATTGGGATGTAACAAATCAATATTAAGTCTTTGTTTTTCTGAAACAAATCAAGTTATTATACAGTGGGGAAAAAAAACAAAACAAAACCAAGTACTGATGGTTTCTGAATTCTTTGAGTTGGATCTACTTACCCATTTGTTTTTAATGCTTGTTACGCTTTGGGATTCAAAATTGCACCATACAAACATCAGCTATTATGGTTAAGCCTTTGGAAGCAAGTTGAGTAGGAAGGAGTGGGTAAGCTGTAATTATCTACAGTTCATCGTGTTAAGAAGCAGAGGATGAAGGGAACATGATCTGAATGCCGGCCGACTGAGGGACTCATACGGGAACTCAGAGGGAGGAAGGAGGAGAGGGTTGAAGAGGAACAGAGGGCAAAGGCAGGCCAGGAGAGAGCCCAGGGGCTTTTGCTGACTGGAAGAAAGTTTGAAATTTAAGTGGTAAGTTTTCCAGATGCAGAAGATTGCAACTTTGGCAGGAAGACGGCAACACTGAGACAGGCAGACTCTCTGATGGAAATGAAAGAGCTTTTCAGGTGTCAGAGTCAGCTCTGCACGGTGACGAGCAGGTTATATGAGCAGGACAGCCACTATGCTAGGAGAGAACATGGGGCGAGTGATTGGCAGAACCCCTGGGGGTCTACTTTTATTCACCTGCTTTAGTTATTTATCAATCTTTATTTATTGGGTAGAGACAGCCAGAAATCAAGAAGGAAGGGGGTGATAGAGAGGGAGAGAGACAGAGAGACCCCTGCAGCTCTGCTTCACCACTTGTGAAACTTTCCCCCTGTAGGTGGGGGCTGGGGGCTCGAACCCGCGTCCTTGCGAATTGTAATAAATGCACTCAACTAGGTGCGCCACAAACTGAACCCAGGACCCCATGCCTGCAAATCTGTTGCTCCTCATGCCTCAGCGTCCCCAGCCTGCCTGGAGTTGCTTCTCCCTGCTTTCTTCTGCTCCGTACAAGATCAGTGCAGGAGAATGAAGTTTAAAGTACCTTGTGGAACAGGGTGTTGGGTAGTAGCGCAGCGGGTTAAGTGCACATGACGCAAAGTGTAAGGGTCCTGGTTGAAGCCCCCCAGCTCCCCACCTGCAGGGGAGTCGCTTCACAGGTGGTGAAGCAGGTCTGCAGGTGTCTATCTTTCTCTGCCCCTCTCTCTGCCTCTCTCCATTTCTCTCTGTCCTATCCAACAATGACAACGTCAGTAACAACAATTATAACTACAACAACAATGAAAAACAGCAAGGACAACAAAAGGGAAAATAAATAAATATAAAAAAAGTAATAAAAAAAAAGTACCTTGTGGAACTCCTGAAGAAGACGCTGTGGTGGCCTGGGAGGTGGCACAGTGGGCAGAGCGTCAGACACTCTGGAGTGAGGTCCTGAGGTAAATCCCTGGCATATGTATGCCAGAGTGATGCTTTGGCTCTCACTCTTCCTCCTCCTCTTCTCTCTCATTAATAATAATAAAATAAAATTGAGTGCTGCAAATGCCCCAGAGAAGCAGTGACAGAATAAACCTGCAGATTTTTTCCTCTCCTCCCCTCTCCTCTCCTCCCTTCCCCTCCCCTCCTTTATTTCTTCCTCTTCTTTCCTATTTTCCTTCCTCCCTTCCCCTGCCACTGTGCACCCCCCCTCCCTTATTTTTTGCCACCAGGGTTATCATGGGGGTGGATCAGTGCTTGCAGAGCAACTCAAGAAGCTCCCAGTGGCCATTTTCTTTTCTGATAGAGACAGAAATAGAGAGGGGGAGAGAGACACCTCTGCAGCACTGCACTACCACTTTATGAAGCTTCCCCTCTGCAGGTGGGGTCTTGAACCAGAGTCTTTGTGGGTGATAATGTGTGTACTGGGCATGCCACCACCCTGCCCCTAAATATTCAGATTTTTAAAAAATATTTGTTTATTTATTTATTCCCTTTTGTTGTCCTTGTTTTATTGTAGTTATTGTTGTCATTGTTGTTGGATAGGATAGAGAGAAATGGAGAGAGGAGGGGAAGACACAGAGGGGAAAGAAAGATAAGACACCTGCAGACCTGCTTCACCGCTTGTGAAGCGACTCCCTTGCAGGTGGGGAGCCGGGGGCTTGAACCGGGATCCTTATGCTGGTCCTTGCGCTTGGCACCTCGTGCGCTTACCCCGCTGTACTACCACCCGACTCCCAATCTTCAGATTTCTAAGCTGTTCCATGCCTTGCTGTTTTTCTTATCAGTGAGATGAAAGATACAATTATAGTAATCAATTTATTTTATTTAATGAATATTCTACTGACCTGAGATTAAAATGACTAACTGCTTGCACAAAAGACTTGAAATCATTTTTTATTGTATCAAATCAATACCTCCCAGTCACTAGTGAAGGAAGCTCTTCTCATAACACTATTAAAAATACTTAGGAAAAAAAAAAGAGTTCTGATTATAACTTCCCTGATGTCCTTTTTTCCTTCTAGGTTCCTGGGACACCCAGCAGCAAAGGTCCTCCACGTGTATAACCCCAGTAGGGAGAGCGAGGTGGTGGTGAACTCCGTGTTCACAGCCGCCAGGCACTTCCATGTGCCGCCCTTGCCGCGCAGGGTAAGTGTGTTCAGGGGCTGCTGAGGACAGTGTCATGGGGCCCACCAGCTCTCCTGGCTTGCTTTGGCCTGGGCTTTTCATTTTCTGCTCCCTCTCTCCCCTTTCCCGTCTATCCTTAGAGTATTCAGCTGTTCACATTTCTAACTCCGCTGGCCTCTGGTAACTGCATGCAGAGGAAGGTTTAAAGCTTTTAAACTAGGTAGTGACACATTTCTATTTAACCTGCCTTTTTCATGACTCCAGTAACTGATGTTATTTTTCTTGACCTGACCGCCAGTGCAGAAGTGTTTAGTCAGTAATACGAGTGTATAGTTCTGATCTCTTTGTCTGGGGAAGCTACAGGAACTGTTAAAACCTCTTCTGGAGTCATGCCTGAGGGGTTTCTGAGTGGCTCCTCATAAAGTCAATGTGCATGTGACACCAGGCTCAAAATTCTGATTTTTTTCTAGTCATCCTAATTTCACTTATAAACTGAAATTTTTGTGATTTCTTTAAAAATATTTTTATTGGGAGTCAGGTGGTATAGTGCAGCGGGTTGAGCACACGTGGCGCAAAGCCCAAGGACTGGCGTAAAGATCCCGGTTCGAGCCCCTGGCTCCTCACCTGCAGGGGAGTCGCATAAAAACAATAATAATAACTACAACAACGATAAAAAAACAACCAGGGCAACAAAAGGGAAAATATTTTATTTATTTATTTATTTATTATTGGATAGAGACATAGAGAAATTGAGAGAGGATGGGGGATAGAAACAAAGAGAGACCTGCAGCCCTGCTTCACCACTTGTGAGGCTCTCCCATGGCAGGTGGGGGCCAGGGGCTTAGACCCGAGTCCGAGTCCTTTCTCACTGTAATGTGAGTGCTTAAGCAGGTGCGTTACCCCCGGCCCCCTGTGATTTTTTTTTTTTTAATTCGAATTTTCAGTGATCTTAGGTTTTCATGAGGATACCGGTTATTAGAGGGTTTTAATCTGCTTTGACTACTTATCTCCACCCCATCCACTTTTTATTTGTCTATTTTATTTAGACAGACAGACAGAGAGAAGCAAAGGCACCACTGGCACTCAAGTATCATTTAATGCGTTGGGGGCTGGGCTCAAACCTAGGTTACTCTCAGGGCAAAGCCAAACACTATCCAAATGAGCTATTGTTGGCTTTTGATTTTTTTTTTAATATTTTATTTTTAAAATTTATTTATTTATTTATAAAATGGAAACACTGACAAGACCATAGGATAAGAGGGGTACAATTCCCACCACCAGAGCTAAGTATCCCCTCCCATGATAGCTTTCCTATTCTTTAATCCCATGGGAGTATGGACCCAGGGTCACCATGGGGTACAGAAGGTGGAAGGTCTGGCTTCTGTATATTTTATTTTATTTTATTTTATTTTATTTTATTTTATTTTATTTTATTTTATTTTATTTTATTTTATTTTATTTTATACTGAGAGTAAGAAAGTGATGAAAGGATGAGCCTGTTATTTTGTTTGACATTCTGCCAATGGTGGAGTCCCTTAATTTTGTTAAGCGTCAGCATGTTTGCATGTTGCTTCTAAACTAATGACAACTAGAAGGTACACTATTGATCTCCTGCTGTGAAAACATGGACAAAGATCTCACAGGAGCTCAAGCGTGAACTGCGTTACAGGACGTTGCACTGCACACCCTGGTGTGGATGAGGTGGGGATATGAGGGAGAGAGAGCACATGTATTATGCAAAAACACAGCCTCTGGCTGAGGCTCTGAGGTCCCATGTTCATTCCCCAGCACCAGCTAGAGCTGGTCGGTGCTCTGTTTTTAAAAAGCGACAGATAGAGAAAGAAAGAAGGCACACACCCCAGTCTGAAGTGAAAGTACTCTCAGTCTTAGGGGCTGGACGGAGGCACACCTAGGAAGTGCCCCTGGTACCAAGCACAAGGACCCGCGCAAAGATCCCCAACTCCCCACCTGCAGGGGGACACTTCACAAGCCGTGAAGCAGGTCTGCAAGTGTCTGTATCTTTCTCCCTCTCCTTCTCACCACCCAGCCCCAACCTGTGAGGTCTTTAATAGGATGTGGTGTCTGTCTCTCCCTACCCTCTCAGTTTCTCTCTGTCCTACCCAATAAGATGGGAAAAAATGGCCACTAGGAACAGTGAGTGTGAAGTGCAGGCACCAAGCCCTAGCGATATAACCCTGGAGGCAAAGAAAACAAAAACTCTCAGTCTGGCTGTCGGTCTGTGGTCTGTGCCTCCATCCACTCTCTGAGACTGTTGGATATTGATCCATTAGGGAATCAATTGTTGGCATTCTTGAAGGACACTTACAAACCAGGGAGGACATTCCAAAGAGCTAACCAGGCCCATCTCTTCCAGGTCATCCCAGCCATGGGGAAGACTTCCTTCAGAATTATATTCTTCCCTACTGAAGAAGGAAGCTTCGAAAGCTCTTTATTTATTAATACTTCCTCCTATGGAGTCCTTTCTTATCACGTGAGTAACCTCCTTCCTTCTGCTGCAGGGTCTGGTAATTGACTTATCAGGGACATGGTGAATGTAACAGAGATTCTGGTTCAATGTCAGAAGATGTTGGTGCTTTAAACGTCCCCGTCTTTCCTCTCCTCCTGCCTCGCTTGCCCTCCGCTCTCTCTGCTGCAAGCTATAAGGGTTAGAACTCTCACCACAGCCCTAAGAGGGGCATGAGAATAAATTTCTCTTTCCCCAGACAGCTTTCCAGTGCCAAATACTGCTGGCTCCAGACCTCCTGGCCAGGTCAGAAGGTGGCAGCTAGTAGGGAAGCTTCTGGGGATTGGCCTCCTCCTCTCCTGGGTTCTGGAATATTCCTGGCCGGGGGACATGGGCTCTGTGCTTGGGAGGAGGAGGAGCAGTTTTTGTTGCTCACAGTTCATGTCAGGGCATCACGGCGGGTACCTGAAAGACTCTCTTTGTTATTGATGAAGATAATTGGGAGGTTTGTGTTTGTTGTTGTTGTTTTCTTTTCTTTATTTATTTTTATTTTTTAAAGATAGAGAAACCAGTAAAACAGACCACAGCACCAGAGCTTCCTTCAGTGTGCTGGAGGCTGGATTCAAACCTGGGTCCTGCACAGAGCAAAGCAATGCTTGATCCAAGTGAGCTCTTTTGCTGGCCCTATAGTTGAAAATGTTTACCTCACATGGCACCCATGGATGTCTTTATTATTATTATTATTATTACTATTTTTAATGATCTATTTATTGGATAGAGACAGCCAGAAATCGAGAGGGAAAGGGGTGATAGAGAGACAGAGAGACACCTGTATCCCTGCGTCACCACTTGGAAAGCTCTCTCCCTGTATGTGGGGACTGGGGGCTTGAACCTAGGTCCTTGCGCATTGTAACGTGCACTCAACCAGGTGCACCATCACCCAGCCCCAACCTGTGAGGTCTTTAATAGGATGTGGTGTAGAGTACTTTAAGTGCCACCACCTGTCATTTTAGCAGTTAGTTCTTAGTGGGTTTTATCTAGCACTTGCTCCTTTATCAGATAAAGGGTTGCTGTTGGTGGGTCCCTGTTCCAGGAGTCCTGAGATTCCCAAACAGATATGATGGGCCTAAACCTCAAATAAATCCTTCTCTCCATTGATATCGGTCGTCTCTTATCAGGAACAACAAAACAAACCCCTTTGTGGGCCCCCATAGGACCTTGCCCTCAACTTGGATCAACAACAGTAGAGAATGTTCCATCCTCCAAAGGGAGGCTGGACAACATACTCTATGCTACACCTGAGGAAGATGGGTCAATATTGGGGCAGCTTGGAATGTTCCTACTTATGACCACAGACTGTGAGCTCAGATCTACAGTGATGTAGAGGTCACATAGGCTCCTAAGTTGAATATGGGCCCCAGATCACATCAAATTGATAGGGTTTACAGGCAACAATATTTATACACCTTTCCCATATTTGGGAGCTGCTCTCTTCCCTGGTCCAGTTTTCTGGTCCTTTTTCCAGCCATGACATCATCTCCCCAGACAATAACTTGGATCTACCTGCATATCAGATTTCAGACTCAGGGAAAAAAAACAACAAACAACAACAACAAAACTAGTATAGCCACAGGCCCTTTGGAATATAACTAAAATAGGCCTACTAGCTATCTACAAAACAGAGACCCCTCCCCCCAACTCTTCATCTGCACTACTACAGCCTTCAGGTTCATGATTAGTTAACAACTTGTTTGGCTTTTATATGTTAACTGTCTTTTCAGCCACCAGGTTCTAGATGCTGGCATGATGCCAATCAGACTTCCCTGGACAGACAACCCCACCAATGTGTCCTGGAGCTCTGATTCCCCAGACCCCACCCCACTAGGGAAAGAGAGACACAGGCTGGGATTATGGATCGACCTGTCAACGCCCATGTTCAGCGGGAATGCAATTACAGAAGCCAGACCTTCCACCTTCTGCATCCTACAATGACCTTGGGTCCATACTCCCAGAGGGTTAAAGAATAGGAAAGCTATCAGGGGAGGGGATGGGATACAGAGTTCTGGTGGTGGGAATTGTGTGGAGTTGTACCCCTCTTAGCCTATGGTTTTGTCAATGTTTCCTTTTTATAAATAAACTTTAAAAAATGTTTGCTGTTGGCAAGAGTTTTGCTGCAGTGAGAAACCCTTGGCTTAATGGCAGCAGCTGCCATTACCTTTGAGTAGTCCAGCTGATGGATGCAAGCTGGAAGGACGAGAGTGCATGCAGATTCTCTTCTGAAATTTATTTTAGTCTATCTTATTTTTTAATTTTTATTTATAAAAAGGAAACACTGACAAAAACCATACGATAAGAGGGGTACAACTCCACACAATTCCCACCCAGAACTCCGTATCCCATTCCCTCTCCTGATAGCTTTCCTATTCTTTAACCCCCTGGGAGTATGGACCCAGGGTCGTTGTGGGATGCAGAAGGTGGAAGGTCTGGCTTCTGTAATTGCATCTCCGCTGAACATGGGCGTTGACAGGTCAATCCATACTCCCAGCCTGTCTCTCTCTTTCCCTAGTGGGTTGGGGCTCTGGGGAATCGGAGCTCCAGGACACATTGGTGAGGTTGTCTGTCACGGGAAGTCTGGTTGGCATCATGGTAGCATCTGGAACCTGGTGGCTGAAAAAAGACTTAACATATATAGCCAAATAAGTTGTTGACTAATCATAAACCTAAAGGCTGGAGTAGTGCAAACGAAGAGTTGGGGGCCTCCATTTTGTAGATAGTTCATAGGCCTATTTTAGTTTAATTCCAAAGGACCCATGACTATACTAGGTGGTTTTTTTTTTTGAGCCTGAAATCTGATATGCAGGTGGATCCAAATTGTCTGGGGAGATGATGTCATGACTGCTATTTTATTTTTTTAACACAGTCTGTGGGGGGGGGGCAGTGGTACCTACAGTTAAACACACATAATACTAACTGTAAGGATCCAGGTTCGAGCCCCAGCTCCTTACCTGCATGGAAGATGCTTTACCAGTGTTGAGGTAGATCTGTAGGCGTCTGTCTTTCTCCCTCTCTATGTCTTCCTTCCCTCTTAATTTCTCTCTGTCCTAGCCAATAAAATGGAAAAAAAAAAAAAGCCTCCAGGAGCAGTGGATTCATAGTACTGGCACCAAGCCCCAGTGATAACCCTAGAGAGAGAGAGAGAGAGAGAGAGAGAGAGAGAGAGAGAATGAATGAGAATATGAAGACCAGAGCACAGTACTGGAAATCAGACTTTGACATCTCACTTCTGCAAGTCCTGTGCTCTACCCTTTGAAACATCTCTGAGGCTTCATGGAAAGTCATTTCAACATGGCAAGTGAATTCTAAAAACTCGTATTGGGGGTGGGGATAGAGAGTACCTTCAGTAAGGCAAGTGCCTTATCCTGAGTGTGGCTTGGGCTCACACCCTGGCACCCAAGTGCTGGGAGTGCTGCGGCATTGGGACAAGACGCTCTGGTGCTGTGGGTTTTCTACACCTGTCTCAAATAGTAAGAAAGAAGTCTGCAGAAGAGCCGTGAAATGGTGCATGTTCTGGGCTCCAAAATACCACCTCCAGAGCAACACACAAACAGCCTCTTGCTGGAAGAGTGATTGTCTCTTTCCCTGCAGGTATCTGGAGTTGGCACACACAGAGTCGCCACCGAGGGGTCCGAGAAGCAGCTTCCAAATGCTTATTTCCTGGTCCCGCAGATCCAGAGCATTCAGCGTTCACAGACGCAGGTACTTGTGGCAGGTTTGTTCTGAATGCTGGTCACCCAGGCCACGTTGCCCTCTTGGGCTGTTTTTGCTGAGTGCCTGATCAGCTTTTCTTTTATCTATTCAGAACCAGAATCTAACTTTTGTCTGCTTTTTGTGGAAAAAGAAAAATCAATATATAGAGAAATAATGTATGTGTTAACATACCCATGGTATTCATGTGCTTTTCAGAATTTATTTATATGTATTTTTTGGTCACTCCCTGGGCCTCACTGCTCTGGGCTGCCTTTTTCAAACAGACAGAGACACAGAGATAGTGAGAGAAGAAAAGAAACCACAGCGTGGTCTGGGAGGTGGTGCAATGGATAGATAAAGCATTAGATTCTCAAGCATGGGATCTCGAGTTCAGTCCCCAGCAGCACATGTACCAGAGTGATATCTGTTTTCTTTCTCTCTCCCCTCCTGTCGTTGTCATTAATAAATAAGTAAAATCTTTAAAAAAGAAAAAAAATCCCACAGCACTGATGCTTCCTTCTTTTAAAATTTTTATAAATATTTTATTTATTTATTATTGGATGCAGAGAGAACTTGAGAGGTGTGGGGGAGATAGAAAGGGAGAGAGAGATACTTGCAGCTCTGCTTCACCACTCCTGAAGTTTTTCCCCTGCAGAGCTCTGGACTTTGAACCCCGCACAAACCCCGTTAACCAGGCGCACCACTGCCAAGCCCCACTTCGAAGCTTCCTTCTGTGTGCTGGGCTTGAAACTGGGTTGTGCAGATGGCAAATTGGCTTACTGTCCAAGTGAGCTATTTTGCATGCCTTAATTTTTTTCTTTTAAAGGTTGTATTTTATTTACTTAATGTGAGACTGAGAGGAGGGGAGAGAGAGAAATTGGACAGAGCAACACCTATTCATTGAAGTAAGAGAAAACCAAAACACCTCTCCCTCTGTTCTAGAATATAGGGTACCAGGAGTTGAACCCATATCATATCACGTGATGAATTGTCTACAAGAGGGAGTGTGAAAAATTGCAGTGTAACACACACACACACACACACATACACACACACACACACACACAACATGGGTAACCCGAGAAATGTGAAGCAGCCCTAAGACCCCATTCGTATTGACCCAGTCTCTAGGGTGTCCACTTTGTCCTTGCTGTGGGTGGTTTTTCTGAGTGTAACGCAGGCTCCCCGCCCGGGATCCTGTTACGGGGTTGTGTCAAGGTGAGGTTATTTCTGGGTATGTGAGCTCTGCTTTAGACCAGGAATCACTGACCTTTCCAGTTTGGCCCAGGCTTGGCCTGTGGAGTGGCGGGCTCAGCCCAGTGGTCCACGGTGCTGGGTGAAAGCTATGCCCAGGCCTCCGAGTAGCCCTCTGGGCTGGGGGTGGGGATGCCCCAAATAGCCTGCCTGCTCTTGGCCTCCTGAGCTGCTCAGCCTAACACTGCAGTCTGGGAGCAGGTGTGTGTGTTGGGGTGGGGTGGGGGGAGGCTGCAGGGCCCGAGTGAGGAGGATGGCAGGAGCGCTATTCAGTCAGTTGACGGAAGTCCATCCTGGGACTTGGGGCTAGGGATGAGAAGTCTGGGAGGTTCCATGCTGCTCCCTGACTCTGTCCCAGCATTTGAAGGGAAATCAGAGATCTGCCTTCCCAGCATCCCTGCAGACTCCAGTCTGCCCCAAGCACATGCAAGGGCAGGTCTGTGGCTGGACTGATGGCTTGATCCTTCCTGGGGAAACACCGTGTCAGTGCTGGGAACTTAGCATCAGATGTTTAGTCCGTAGATGCCGTTCCTTCACTCTCCTCCTACCTTTGTCTCAATATGTATTTGAAAACCAAGGTCATTGGTGACATTGGGAAAATTGCCCTTTTTGTTTTGTTTTTATTATTATTGAAGCATCAAGCAGCAGTGATTCAGGGCAACGGGAGTTTGGGGAGAGCAGAGTCAGAGGGAAGGAGGAAGGCAGCGCAATGGAGGCAGGAGAGAAATGGACACTGAGCTACGGGGGTGGGGGTTCTTTCTTCCCTTTGCTGTGAGGCCAGCGGTCATGTCTTCATCTTAGCCGTTCACTTCAGTAGAACCCATGCTCACACGGCTCCCCAAACACCTTCCCGTCTTTCTTCTCGTTTCACCGAGCTCTCTTGGTGCTCCCATGCTGTCGGTAGGGACCCTGAGACCTGGGCAGAGTTGCCCCATGGCTTCTGGAACCTGCTTCTCAGAGAAGCCGTTTTCTGTTGGTCCCACTCTTTGAAGCGGAACATGGCTCTGAACAGCTTCCTGGAGAGATGCTGCTGTAGACGAGTGGGAAACCTCAGGGCCTGGGGTGGGGTTGGTACCGGCACCTCTTGTTCCTCCAGGTTGTGAACACCCCTTCTGTCTCTGCATCTGAGGACTGTCCCTCCAGGGTGTGCATGTCCCCTCCTAACCTTCAGAGAGACTCAGCCCCTCTGTAGTCACAGAACCAACTAAAAAAAAAAAATTAAATCGTAGTGATTTATTTATTTTTCTTTTTAAAAAATATTTATTTATTCCCTTTTGTTGCCCTTGTTGCTTTTTAAAAAATAATATTTATTTATTCCCTTTTTTTTGTTCCCTCCCTTTTTTTATTGCTGTAGTTATTGATATCCTTGTTGGATAGGACAGAGAGAAATGGAGAGAGAAGGGGAAGACAGAGAGGGGGAAGACAGGAAGGGAGAGAGAAAGGGGGTGGGAAGAGAGAGAGAGAGTCGTACACCTGCAGCACTGCTTTGCCGCTCATGAAGCTTCCCCCCTGCAAGTGGAGATTGGGGCCTTGAAGCCAGGTCCTTGCTCACAGTAATAATGTGTGTGTTCTACTGCGCAGCACCACCCCCACACACCATTTTCTTTTACTTTTTTGATCTAGGTGGTGTGTGTATGAATAACTATACATATTTTCCTTTAGCTGCTCACCTGTAATAGGTGCGTTCTTGTGCGTTCTCCCAAACAAGAGAAATCAAATATTCTTTTCCCAGCAGTGACTAATCTTTTTTTTTTTTTTTTTAATTATATAGAGAGGAGTAACTTTATTAGGATAAGGGATGTTTTCAAAACAAGACGAAGACATCACACAGAAAAAGACTGAGATATTCAACTACATGAAAAGTTAAAATTTCTATTTACCTCAATACATCCCAGCTAAGCCAGAAGCAGAGTTTATTTCCAGGTTAGATAAAGAAAGCCTCTGAGTCAATCAGAAAACACTTAACAGTTCAGTTGAAATGGGCAAAAGGAAAGGAATTTCAGGCCAGGGAAATAGTACCCTTGATAGAGGTCCCAGGTTCAATCCCTGACACCATTATAACCCACAGCTGAGCAGTTCTCTAGTTAAGGAAGGAAAGAAAGGAAGGAAGGAAGGAAGGAAGGAAGGAAGGAAGGAAGGAAGGAAGGAAGGAAGGAAGGAGAGGAAAAGGAAGGGAAGGGAACGGGACGGAACGGAAGGAATGTCACTGAAGAGGAAGGATAGATAGCTTACAGGAGCATTAAACTATGCTCTGTTTGCGTGACTGGTCCTAAATAGGACCCAGGGCCAGTCTTTCTTGTCCTGTCTGGTTTCCCTTAAATGGCTTCTTCATTGCTGTGGCTCCTCTTAGACTCAGCTCTAACTAATGCCATACATTTTTCAGACGTGTTCCCTCAGGGACTAGGACGTAACTCTGACGGCTCCTAATATGCCCTGAGCACTCTGCGTCCTATTCCTGGTCTTGACCCGGGTAACTCTTGGCATTGCTGGCTCAGCCTTTGAGGGTGAGGCTTCCCGGCTGCTCTCATTGTGCTGGGGGTTCTCTACCAAGCATCAGTGTGTGTTTCTCCCCGGGGTGAATCCCTGCTTTTTGGGAGCTCAGCTCCAGTCTGCCAGGATCCTGCTTGCTTTCCTTTATTGGCCATTTTAAACTCCACAAGCACAAATGAGGCAGTGTTTCATTTCAGATCCCAGGCTGTCTCTGTCTCCCTTTTCATGTTTGTTGAACCCAATCTTCAGGGTCCCTCCTTTCTGTTTTAATTCTGTGTAGATGTTCTCTACAATGTCAGCCTTTCTCCTAAGGGAGACCTCACTTCCTCCCTTCTCCTCCCTCCCTTGCCCCTGCACTCCCTCCCTCCTTTCTTTCTCTTTTCCCATCTTGTCCTGATAAGACTAAAGTGTTCTTTCTCTGATTTTCTAGCACTTCTTTGATTTCTAGAGTGAGCCCTAGTGTTCTAAGAACAGACGTGTTTAGAGGTACCTTTTTGGGACATGACGTAATTTTGTCATAATTTTGTCAAATTTGTCACAGCCAATTTGAGTGTGGCCCCCTTTAATGAGATTACCGGATAGCTAGCTACTGCTGCTATACCCTCCCTCTTCTCCACTCCCCTTCCTCCTCCCATTCCCCCTCCTCGTCCTTAAAGATTTATTTACTAGTGAGTGAAAGGGGAGAGAGAACCAGAGCATAACTCTGGCACATACAATATCAGGGATCAAATTTGGGGCCTCATGCTTGAGGGTCCAATACCATATCAACTGCACCACCTACCAGGCTGCTCCACTGTAACTGTCTTCTGCTAGTCTGTGCATCTGTCACTTTGCATCTTGAAAATCCAAAGTGGTGGTTTGCATTTACATGATTAATGAATCTAGAGCTGGGAAGGAATTCTTGAGGACCGACTACATGAGTTGAAAGAAAGCTCTTTCGCAAGCCCTGTTTTTAGCAGTGAAATTATGCATGAAAGGCAACAGAAGTCAGAATAGTCTGTTACACTGCCTTCCTGGAGTTGGGCCCAGTAGTTTCTTTGAAACTCAGATATAAGGGGGCCAGGTGGTGGTGCACCTGGTTAAGAGCACATGTTACAATGCTCAAGGACTTGAGTTCAAGCCCCCTAGTTGTCCCCTGCAGGGGGAAACTTTGTGAGTGGTAAAACAGTGTTGTAGGTGTCTCTCTTCCTCTCTCTCTCTCTCTCTCTCTCTTTCTCTCCCCCCCTTCCTCTCAATTTCTGACTGTCTCTATCCAATAAATAAATAAAGATTAAAAAAAGACAAACCTCATTTTTTAAAGCAGCAGATAGTGACCAGGAGGTGGCCCAGTAGGTAAAGCACTGGACTCTGTAGCTGAGCTCCTGAGTCTGATCCCCGGTGTCACAGTCCCCACAGTGGTGATTTTGGGTCTCGGTCTGTCTATCTGCCTGTCTGTCTGTCAGTCTGTCTCCCCTCACTCAACCCCAACTAAATCATTAAAAAAAAAAAAAAAGTAGCAGACAGTATTCTGGAAGCTCTATTTTGAGGAGGGCCCTGACAGAAAGCTTTTTCCTTTCTCTCTTTTCTTTTGGAGACACACACACACACACACACACACACACACACACACACACTCTCTCTCTCTCTCTCTCTCTCTCTCTCTCTCTATCTCTCTCTCTCTCTGTCTCTCTCTCTGTCTGTCTGTCTCTCTCCTATAAAATTCATTTTTTATAGTACAGCCCAGTGGTTCAGGAGGTAGTGCAGTGGGTAGCTCACAGGAGTTGCAGGCATGAGATTTGGAGCTTAATCTCCAGCACTGCAAACTGCTAGAATGATGCTCTGGTTTTCTCTTTTTGATTAGTAAATAAATAAAGTGCAGTTCAGCGACATGATACACATTCCTACATTCACATTATTGTGTGTCCTCCTCTTCCTCCTCCTCCACCACCACACTACCACCACCACCACCTGTTTTGAGACCTTTTTCACCGTTTCAACTAAAATGGTCTCATTTAACTGTAGCTCCCCTCCCCCACCTGTTGTCAGCTCCTGCTAAGCATTTTTCTACTCTGTCTCTGTTACAGTGACCATTCCAGCTTTCTCATACATGTTGTGACTGTCCAACACTGGCCTGTTTAGTAACTGACGGAGCCAGGACTTCTGACAGGATTTCCTTCCTAAGACTGAGCAATATCTCATAGTACACTTGTCCCAGGTTGTATTTTTCCATTCAGCCAGTCATAGATTTTGAGATGTGGTGGCAGCCACCTTTTGGCACTTGTGTGAAGTTCTGCTGTGAGTATGAGTGTGCAAACACTTGCTAGAGTCCCTTTCTGCCATCTCTGTGTCTGCCCCTCCAGGTGGGACTACTGGGTCATCTGCTAAGTGTGTCTGTGTCTGTGTCAGATTTCTTGAGGCCCAGTTCTTTTCTGTTAGCAGTGCTGTGGCCTAATCCTGCCTGTGCCCACCAAGGGAAATTCTGTGCCTTGCTTGCTCAAGGTCAGAGCCCAGCTGCCAGCACCACAGACCTGCAGGGCAGGCCCTCAGCCCCTATTTGCTCAAGACTCAGCTGCTTTCCTTTGTGTAAAAATAGCCACTTGCCTTTGGATAGAACCCCCAAAAGTTCTGTCCACACAATGCAACCTGTGGAGGTGACAGTCCCATGAGGCTCTCCTGAGACTGTCAGCCCAGCCTGTAGTCCCAGAAGCCACCTGCCAAAGCCAGGGGGTTGCACTACGTAGGCCGCTGCCTCTAGGTCCCTCCGACACTCAGTGCCTAAAAGCTAACCTGTTCTCCACTTTGCTCTGTGTCTGCTTTGCAGAGTTTCCAGCGCATTTCAGGGCCTGAGAGGTAGTGGGCAGTGAAGGACTCAGCTCCTTTGCTCTTGGGCCTGAACCAGTGGTTTTTAATAAGGAGAGAGAAAGCGAGTCAAGGAGAGACACCCATAGCACTGTTCCACTGCTTGTGAACCTCCCCCCTGCAGGTGGGGATGGGGGTTTGAACCAGGGTCTTTTGTGCATGGTTAAGTGCACACTTAATAAAGTACTTAAGAAAAAATAAATAAAATAATCCTTTCTCTCAGATGAAAAGAATGAGAAAGAGAAATTGCTCCTCTAGCAATATAACAATGATAATGGCGTGTGCGTGCGTGTGTGCATGCGTGCGTGCGTGCATGTGTGCGTGCATGCATGTGTGTGCATGCGTGCGTGTGTGTGTGCGTGCGTGCGTGCGTGCGTGCGTGTGTGTGTGTGTGTGTGTGAAGGTGAAGTCCCCAAATTTAATGCATCCATTGTGCTTGAAGCTGTAAGAATAGTGGCTCCCCTTTGAGGGCCTGCTCTGAGCTCTGTGATTGGTGCTTACACCTCACTTCATGCTCCTAACAGTAAATGGGATTTTATTTTTAGATCCCTTTTCTAGAACAGGAAGAGGAGGAGTCTTGAGAGGGTGGGGGAGAGGCCCCAAGGCTTTCTGATTGGATTTTTTTTTTTTTGAGTCTGTGTTAACTGCTAAGCTACTTGGCTACACTGCCTTTTCTAAATAGATGTGAATGAGGAAAATTGGTCACACCTATGCTTTAACCCATCTCAAGCAAGCAAGCAAAGAAAACTCATTTTAGTAGTCTGGGAAATGGCATAGTGGATAAAGTAATGAACCCTCAAGCTTAGGGTCCCGAGTTTAAACCCCAGCAGAGTCATATTCTCATATCCTTCCTCTCTCTCTCTCTCTCTCTCTCTCTCTCTCACTGTCTCTCTCACAAGGAATGGGGAGATAGCATAGGAGTATTTGCAAAACACTTATATTCCTGAGGAGCTGAGGCCTCAGGTTCAATCCCCAGCACCACCATTAACTTGAGATCAACAGTGCTCTGGACTCCCTGTATCTTTCTCTTTCACTAAAATAAAAAAGTACTAAAACAAAACAACAACCAAATACTAAAACATACACACAGACCCTACCCACTTTAACATGTTTCTACACTGAAAAAAAAAATTAGAGAATGGATCTGGCAACAGAAGTCAGTTTGTTCCTGTGGTTCAGTGACTGAGGGCAGAAGGTGGCGGTCGTGTTGAGGGTTGAGACACTGATGGCTGCGGGTGCAGACACACCTCCCTTGTGCCTCGGTCGATTGTGCTTCCCAGAAGTGGCAGAACTGTGGCAGCTGTGTGGAGCAGGTCTCTTGGTGCTATTTTTTCCAGCACTATGTGGTCCCTTTGTGTCTGTCTCACATCTTTTTTTTTTTCCCCCAAGGAAATATTATTTAATTCCGGGCAAGTGAATTTTCAAAAGGCGTAATGCCACCACACTCTTAGTAGCTGACATCATGGTGTTGATGTCCTCTGCACCCTCAGGGGGGAAGCAGCACATTCTCTGTTACCGTGAAGCTGGCTGTCCTTCACCGGCCCCCTGTGGGGTCTCCCAGGCTGGCTGTGCTGGGCCTAGCTGATCACTCAGCCCTGCTGGGGCTGCAGGGAGCGCTGGATCGGGAGGTGGCTATCGAGTGTCAGTGTGTTGTGGCAGGGACCCAAGAAAGTGGCCCTGTTTTAGAGGACTGCTGTGTAGAAAACCTTGCGCCAAGCTCTCTACGGTGGACGCTGATTGGAATGACCACACGGCTCCCATGGAATCTGGTTCTGTTAACACGTACCCTGCCTGACTAAGAATGTTACCTGGGCAAGGACCTCCAGAATCTACTCTCAGCCTTGTGAAAGGGCAGGAAAAGTGAAAGGACACCCCCCCCCCCCTTATTCCCTTATTCCCTTATTCCCCTTTTCTGTTTTTCTATTGACTAAAGACTTAGGACTTTTGATAAGCCATTTAGTCTACAAACCATGGTTATCTCAACTTCTAAAAGGTATCAAAAATACTTTATACTTCATGTGAAAACTCCTAAGGGACTTAGGAATTGATAGAGTCACTTTTTCTTTTAGCTATAAAATGTATGGACTGATGTGTTAATGTGTGAAGTTTCAAGTAGGGTTTTGTTTTTTTTTTTCCTTTTTTTCCCCTTTTCTTTGCCTCCAGGGTCATCGTTGGGCGTTGGTGTTGGCACTATGAATCTGTTGCTCCTGGAGGCCACTCTTTTCCTTTTTAATTATTATTTTTTTATTGAATAAGACAATAGAGAAATCGAGAGGAAAAGAAGATAGAGGGGGAGGAGAGAAAGATAGATCCTGCAGACCTTCTTCACCACTTTTGTGAAGTGACCCCCTGCAGGAGGGGAGCCGTGGGCTCAAATCAGGATCCTTGCGAGCATTCTTGCAATTCATATTATGTGCACTTAACCCAGTGCGCCATCACCCAGCACACTTTTCTTTCTTTTTCTCTTTTTTGTAATTCTCTCCAGCACACACTTCTGGATTGGGAGACATTCCACTATCATAAAGCTCGTGCTTGGTTGGGGGCCCTTTAGGGGGAAATTTGTAAACTAGTATGACGTTCATTCATTCATTCATCCCTTCATTCATTCTTCTCTTCCCCCTCCTTCCTACTCTTTTCTCTTATTGCTCTCTTTTCCCCCTTGTCTTTTATTGTAGCTGGGACTTCACTGTTCTGGGCTGATCTTTTTTTCAGAGAGAGAGAAATAGAGGGAGAGAGGGAAAGATACCCAAAAGTTCCCCCAGTATGGGGGAGCTGAACTAAAATTTGTCAGAGCAGGCACACTCCCAGCTGAGCTGTCTAGCCAGGTCTCTCCCCCGCACCCCCCCCCCATCCTCTGCTTATTTAAAAGTCTTGGACACAACAGTTTTATACTTTATTTCTGAGAAAACTTAGTGTGTTTCATAGGTCGAGTGGAGGTGCTGGAACTCCCCCTTGTGGGATTCTGAAATAAGTTCTACAGCTAATGAAACCGTGCAGTTGATTCTTGCCATGTTTTCAGCTAACAAAGGAACTTCACTCACAGTGATAAGCTATAAATTCATCCATCCAGGAATTGACCCAGGATGAGACAATCTGAGCCAAAGTCATGGCTCCTCAGGTGAGCTGTGTCCTTGTCATACCTGAGGGCCCAGGTTCAGATCCTGATGTACACATGGCTGTGGGGTCTCTCTCTCTCTCTCTCTCTAAAAAGAATGGTTCAAAGTAGTGAACTTGCATGTGAGTAAGCATTCAGCTACACACACACACACACAAACACACACGCGTGCTGCCTTGACAAGATAATAGGGTTTAACCATCATCAATTCACTATGCAAGTAGTATATTTTTTAAAACTTTTTTTTTGGGACTTTTTATTGATTTTATTCCATAGGATAGAGAAGAATTGAGTGGAGGGAGGGGTAGAGGAGGAAAGAGAGATAGAGAGATACCTGCAGCCTTGCTTCACTGTTCATGAAGCTTCATCCCTTGCAGGTGGGAACGAGGGCCTTGAATCTGGGTCCTTGCACATGGTAACATGTACACTGAACCTGGTGTGTCACCACCCGGCCCCTGCAAATAGTATTTTTAATCATGTTCAGAGTTATACTTTGAACTTTTAACACACTTGTCAAAATTTGAAGAAATATTTCAGGGAAAAAGAATTATCTGGTCAGGCTTTACCTGTAGTTGAATTGTTATAGATAGAATTTAAAAACATTAAAAAATTTAAAAATTTAAAAAAATTGTAGATACTAATTTAAAAAAATTATGTGAAACTGGGGAGATATCATAATGGTTATGCCAAAGGCTTTCATGCCTGCCCATCAGTCCTGCAGGCCTCCTCTCCCTCCCTTTTCCCTCTCCCTCTCCTTCTCCATCTCCCTTTCCCTCTCCCTCTTTCCCTCTTCCCTCTCAATTTCTGTCTATGCACATTAAAAAATTAAATTAAATAAAACAAGACTTTTCATACATGAGGCTCTGAGGTCCCAGATTCACTGTCTTCCCCCTCCCACCCCCCATAAGCCACTGCTGAGCAGTGCTCTGATGTAAAACAAAATAAAACCAAACAAGCAAACAAAAAACAGTACACGTTGATACAGACTTTTCTTCAAACATTGTTGGGGAATATGTTTCAGATCAGAATAAGAAGTGCACACACACACACACACACACACACACACACACACACACACACACCACCCACCCCAAGTCAGTAGTGGGCTTTGATGGGTTCTTTTAACTTAGTCACCATTGTTTGCTTTCATTCTCTTCATCCTGTGACTTTTCCACTGACTCAAAATGAGAGCCAGTTGCATTTTGGACAGAACCTAATGGCTTCCTCATAGCTCATAGGGATATTCTCGAATGGAAAGCGCGCACGGAAACAATTGCTTGACTACTGCCAGTGAACAACTGTAAAAGAAAAGCTGCTGCCTATTGTCTAGACGAGCTGTCCACAAGTACGGCCGATGGCAGTGTTCCTGTGTGTACTCAGAACATTGTTTATCTGCTCATTGTCAAAATAGGGGGTTTCATTTTGCTCAAGGGACAGCTAATGGTATCCTTTAGAAGCTAAGCTCAGTGACAGAACAGATTTTGCTCTGTTCTTTCAGTTACTCTCCAGGAAATGGGATGATACCCAGCATCCAGCAACTCTTCAAAAACTCGTTGAATGAATAAAACGAATGAATAGATGTAGCTTCTGAATGAATACTAGACTGTTTATTAATGGCACTAGTTTGAGCCTTTCTTCATTTAAGTAATCACTATCCCCCGCCCTTTCTTTTTCTTCTTTCAGGCAGAAACCACTAACACAAGCCTCTTGCAGGTGCAACTGGAATGCAGTTCACATAATAAAGTATGCCAGTGGCTAAAGGTACAATTAAAATATGGAGCCCACCCCCACCCCTGCCTCCTTACTTGGAGATAAAAAAGCATAAAAGCATTGTCTGTTCTCAGAGTGCCTCTTCCCTTCCTGTAAGTGCTTTGCTCTTTCTGACACTACAGGCTACAGTTCAGATGATGCTTTGGGGGCCGGGTGGTGACACACCTGGTTGAACGCACATGTTACAATGTGCAAGGAACTGGGTTCGAGCCTCCGGTCCCTACCTGCAGGGGGAAAGCTTTGCAAGTGGTGAAGCCGTGTTGCAGGTGTCTCTCTGTCTCTCTCCCTCTCTATCACCCTCTTTCCTCTCAATTTCTGGCTGTCTCTACCCAATAAATAGATAAAGATAAAAAATACTTAAAAAAAAAAGCCAGATGATGCTTTGAGCTATTCTCTTTTTCCCCACCTCCTCCCAACACAGAGTTGCTTCCAGGGATCGGCTGATATTCTGCAGCTACAGATGAGCATCGTCATAACTGTGGTAAACGCCTCAAGGGAATTTGCAGAAAACACCCAAGATTTATTAGACCACCTTTCTGTTGTTTACGTAGCTACCGACCGGTCTGGAACCTCAGGTAAGGGGAGTGTGGACACAGCCCCCTGATAGGTGTTGGTTGCAGAGCACCGTCTTCCGTCACATCTGCTTGTAGATTGTGCCACCGCTGTCCCAGGCAAAGGGCCTGGCTTTCTTTAGAGCCGGTCAGTCTGGCACTGCTAGTCAGGCTGTGGTATTTTTGAAGTCAGTTGAGTGACAACTGCAAATTATTCTGAGTTTCCTGGGGACTTTACCAGTCTGATAGAAATATCCTTAAAGTATCTGAAGCCCTGGTGTGGGGGCTCAGTTTTTCTGATTTTCAGAAGCCCACGTGGCTACGCCACGCTGTCTTATAGTACTTGTTGAGGGGCTGGTCGTTCATGAGTGGGAGAGATCATACCTGTGCATTTTCACCTTTGAAAAGGTGTGCCCTGCTTAGCAGAAGTAACTTAACTCGTTATTTTAGGCTTCTCAAAGATTTTTAAAAATTTTTTTCTTGTTCACTTTTTTCCCCCTCCAGGGTTATTGCTGGGCTCTGTGCCTACACCATGAATCCACTGCTCCTGGAGGCCATTTTTTCCCCCTTTTTGTTGCCCTTGTTGTTGTAGCCTCGTTGTGGTTATTATTATTGCCATTATTGATGTTGTTCGTTGTTGGATAGGACAGAGAGAAGTGGAGAAAGGAGGGGAAGACAGAGAGGGGGAGAGAAAGACCTGCAGACCTGCTCCACTGCCTGTGAAGCGACTCCCCTGCAGGTGGGGAGCCTGGGGCTCAAACCGGGATCCTCACACCGGTCCCTGTGCTTTGCGCCACATGTGCTTAACCCACTGCGCCACCGCCCGACCCCCTCTTGTTCACTTTTTAAAAGTTTAATTATTTTGGATAGACATAAGAGAAACCAAGAGGGAAGGAGAGGCTGGGGATGGGGGTGGGGTGGGAAGAAAGAGAGAGACACCTGTAGCAGCACATCAGCACTCATCAAGCCTCCCCTCAGCACGTAGGGCCTGGGGGCTTGAGCCTAAGTGCTTCCTCATGGTAAGACGTGTGCTCTATGGGATGCACCACTGCCCAGACCCTTTTTCTTTTTTTTTCATTTGATCGGACAGAGAGACATTGCAAGTGAGGATGAGAGAAAGGAAGAGAGAAGGTCACCTTTAGTACTGCTTCACCACCCCTCAGGCTCCTAGGTGGAGACTGGGCTTGAGTACAGGTCTTTGCGCATAGTACCATGTGTACTCAGCTGGGTACCCCGCTGCCTGGCTCTCTAAGAATTTTTGCAGGGGGGTGGGGTGGGTGGTTGCACACCAGGTTAAGCTCACATAGTACAAAGCACAAGGACTTGTGCAAGGATACCGTTTTGAGTCCCTGGCTCCCTACCTGTAGTGGGGTCGCTTCACAATGGGTGAAGCAGGTCCACAGGTGTCTGTCTTTCTCTCGCCCTCTCTATCTTCCCCTCTCCTCTCAACATCTCTCTGTCCTATTAAAAAAAAAAATAGGGAGTCGGGCGGTAGCACAGCGGGTTAAGCGCACTTGGTGTAAAGTGCAAGGACCGGTCAGGATCCCGGTTCAAGCCCCCGGCTCCCTACCTGCAGAGGAGTCACTTCACAGGTGGTGAGGCAGGTGTCTCTCTATCTCTCTTCCTCTATCTCCCCCTTCTCTCAATTTCTCTCTGTCTCTATCCAATGATAAATAAAGTTAAAAAATTTTAAAATAAAAATAATAATAAAAATGGCCACAGAAGCAGCGGATTCATAGTGCAGGCAACTAAACCAATAGCCCTAGACCTAAAAAAAAAAAATTTTTTTTTGCAGGCAACATATGTAATCTGTGTGTGGACTTATTAATTGGTTATCAGGAGAGAGAGGGTGGGAGGAATGTTTATGTATCCATACCCACTCAGAAAAAGAAGCATTTCTAAAATACAGTTTTGTATTGGTGCCCTTAGGTACTATTTAAAAGCCCTGAACTTCCTAGTCCTCAGACTTGGTCCTTCCCTGCCACTGGCTTCATAGCTCTGTTGCCTGTTGTAACTGCCAGGTGGACATCAGTGCAGGAAACCCCCCACTCCCATGTGGAGCATTTCTTTGAGTGAGACTTAAAGGAAAGCTGGGTTTGAGATTCCAGGGTTTTCTCTCCCCCCAGAATGTTCGGCCATGGCTATAAGGAGCTGTCATTCAACCCAAGAACAGAGCGTTATTTGAAGCCGTGCAGCTGCTTAGATCAGGCCGGAGTGGGAGCAGCTTGACCTGAGCTCAGACTGAGTGCTAAGATTTAGGGAGCCTGTGTGGGGAGGTCAGTCTTTTTTGAAGAGTCCCTTTACTTACTACTTCAAAGTGCACCCCGCCGAAAATAGTTCCCAGGATCAGCTGCAATCAGTGTTGAAAAACAAGTCACATCTTTTTTTTTTCCCCCCACTCAAATAGAAATGTGTATGTTGATGTTTTAACGGCTGCACTAAGCCATGAGGGTGAGCTGGCACTTTGTTTTAATCTCACTGCTCTGATTCTTTTGGACAGATGATCCGACAGTAAATATGTATATCTTGCACTCAGGAAACAGCCTGATATGGATACAGGTAATTGTCCGTGCTTCTCTCAAGTCCATCTGAAGCTTAACAAGGGTGCATTGCATTACCGGACAAGAGGAATTCTCTGGAATGGATAGAGAGAGCTGTCTCTGTTCTCCCTCGCTTTACTTAATGCTGTGTCTGTCTGTGCATGTCCCCCCTCCCCCGTAATGGTCTGACTGCTGTCATAGAACAGTGGCTCAGGACACTATGTGCACACCGTGGTTTCCAGAGCTGATTCAGACTGGAGTGCTATCCTGACCGAGCAGTGTCATGCTGTGTCATTGCTGTTCTAGGATGTGCGTCACTCCATGCAGAGGGATGCTCTGGTGCTGCAGTTTGAACCTGTCCCCCTGCCTACTTCCTCCACCAACTTCACAAAGATCGCCTCTTTCACTTGCAAAGGTACAGATTAAAAAACACCGGCAACTGTCTTTGGAATCTTGTCACCTAGTTGTGAAGATGTTGCTTTTAGGAATCACAGATCAGACGAGGCTTGGTGTGTGTGTGTGTGTGTGTGTGTGTGTGTTTGAGAGAGAGAGAGACAGAGACTGTTTTTTGGGGGGAGTGGGGACTGGAGGTTGCCCATCTGGTAGAAGGGGTGCCTCACCATGGGTTTAGACTTTGGATCTGAGCCAGCACCTTGGCCGGCACCAGGAAAGCTCTATGGATATTGGTGTAGTTCTCTCTTTCCTCCCTGTCTCTTATCTAAAATGCAAAGAATGAAAAAGATGGTCAGGGAGAAGTGGACTTAAGCACCCACTGCACAATAACAACCAGACTGTTAATATGAGTATCAGTGACGCAGATCAGCTCAGGAAAGGCTTGTGACAGAGGAGAGATGTTAGGGAATGAGGCTGCTCTGCTCTTTATGTAGGTTGTGCTTTCTTCTTTGTCTTTGTTTTCATTATCATCTTTTTGTGTGTCTTTTTTTTTTTAAAGAAACTTTTTCCCCCTTTTGTTGTCCTTGTTTATTATTATTGTTGTCGTTGTTGGATAGGACAGAGAGAAATTGAGAGAGGAGGGGAAGATAGAGAAGGGAGAGAAAGACAGACACCTGCAGACCTGCTTCATTGCCTGTCAAACGACTCCCCTGCAAGTGGGGAGCCAGGGGCTCCAACCCAGGAGTTCGAACCCGGATCCTTACACCGGTCCTTGAACTTTGCGCCATGTGCACTTAACCCACTGTGCCACCACCCGGCTCCCTTTTTGTGTCTTTTTTAAAAAAAAATTTAATATTTATTTTATTTATTGCCTTGTTGTTTTATTGTTGTAGTTATTATTGTTGTCATCGTTGTTGGATAGGACAGAGAGAAATGGAGAGAAGAAGGGAAGACAGAGAGGGAAAGAGAAAGATAGACACCTGCAGACCTGCTTCACCACTTGTGAAGCGACTCCCCTGCAGGTGGGGAGCCAGGGCTCGAACCGGGATCCTTATACCCGTCCTTGTGCTTTGCGCCACCTGCGCTTAACCCGCTGCACTACAGCCCAACTCCCCCTTTTTGTGTCTTCTTTATTGCCCTCTCCTCCATCTCCCCCACTTCTTTGTCTTCTTCCTCCTTCTCCACCTTTTCTTTCTTCCTTTCTCCTTCTCCTGCTCTTCTTCCTTCACTATCATCTTCATCTAATTCTTTATCTCCTTCATCTACTTCTTTATCTCATGGCACAGTAAGGCTTGTGCTCTAGCCGTTGAGCCGTCTCCAAGCTCCTCTGTTCCTTCTTGCTCTTGCCTCCACTGCCCGCTCCACCCCTCCCAGCTGACGTTCTTCTTTCTCTTTTGTCTTCTGGGCAGATCTAAGGATTGTACTCTTATTTAGAGTGAATACAGACCTTTGTAACGGGAAATCCACACCATGTTAATGCTTTGTTTTTCTCCCCTCAAAAGACGACATAAGAGGATGTTTAAATGCAGGGGTGGGAGGATAAAAGAAAGAAAGGCAGGGGTGTTTGAGAATGGACTTCACCACTTATATCCACTGCACTTTATTTTCTTTAAGCAGAGATGGAGAAATAATACTATTAGGACATTGTCAGTAAAACCGGAATCTTGGTTCCCTTCAGGTGGAAAGAAAGAAATGAGACTTAGGCTTCACATATATTTCTTTGTACCCCAAAACAGCTACATCCTGTGACAGTGGGGTTCAAGAAGATGTAAAGAAAGCAAGAAGCGCTCCACCGCGGAGAGCATGCCTTTCCTCTTCTGTGATGCACGGGTAAGGAACTTCCACAGCCCCCGGAGACACCCGTGTTTGCTTTCGTCTGATGCTTGGTATCTGATGGTCACATGCCTGTCCTTCATTTGCAGGTATTTCCGCATGGACTCTTCTGCAAGCCAGTTCCACCTCGAGCCTCATGAAAACACATCAGGACTTTGGTCACTGTGGTACCGCAACCATCTGGACCGCGGCCTTGTGGTGAATGAGGTGTCTGTTTCCAAGGAAGCTAGGCACATTTTGAAGGTATTTATGGCATTTCATTCCAAGTTTTAGCCTGTTTGAACCTTTGTCTAATGCTGGATGTTCTGAAATTAATCTTGATGAAATTTTATTTTATTTACCAAGATTTTTTTTTTTTTTGAAGCAAGTTGTTACCTGTTAATGGGTTCAGAATTATTTTCGGTTTCTCTTGTCCTCTTTTTTTTTTTTAAAGCTTTTTTTTTTTTTTAAGGTTTTATTTATTTATTAATGAGAAAGAAAGGAGGAGAGAGAGAAAGAACCAGACATCACTCTGGTACATGTGCTGCTGGGGATCAAACTCAGGACCTCATGCTTGAGAGTCCAGTGCCTTATTCACTGCACCACCTCCCAGACCACTTGTCCTCTTTTTTTAAAACTAGTGTTCAGAGTGCTCAAAAAAAAAAAGACATAATTTATATGGATATTTGCTTTTACATTATTAAAAAATATTGTAATATTTAATCTACACTAAGATCTTTAGTAAAAATCAGCCTATATCATGATAAAATAGTAGATGCTTGGGGGACTGGGTGGTGGCACATCTGGTTGAGCACACATGTCACAATGTGCAAGGACCCAGGTTCGAGTCCCTGGTCCCCACCTGCAGGGGGAAAGCTTCACAAGTGGTGAAGCAGGGCTGCAGGTGTATCTCTGTCTCTTTTCCTCTTTATCCCCCTTCCCTCTTGATTCCTGGCTGTGTCTATTCAACAAATAAATAAAAATTATTAAAAAAATTTTTTAAATAGTAGATGTTTATAAACCCCCTTCGTGAAATTACAAATAACTTTTGCAAAATAAAAAAATCTTAAATATATTTAATTTCTATTTTTGAATGAAAGAGAAATACAGAGAGAGAGAGAGAGAGAGAGAGAGAGACCAAAACCAGAGCATTACTCAGCTCTGTTCTATGGTGGTGTGGGTTATGCTACCTGGGATCTCAGAGCCTCAGGCATGAAAGTCAGTCTTTTCATAACCATTATGCCTCCCCAGCCCAACTTTTGCAAAATTGAACAACAGCATTGTTAAATATCTGAGTGTTAAAAATGTAAGGTCATTGAAACAGACTATTCCAATCTTCATTCTGGAAATAATATTGAATAAAATTGTATTTCCAAAGTATAGAACTTAAGTATACTTTACATTTACTACTTATAACTTTATATTATATTTAAATAGTAGTGTTAGGAAAAGTTATTTCTCTCTCTCTCTCTCTCTCTTTTTTTTAGATTCTGAATTTCACTGGCCCTTTATTTCTACCTCCAGGCTGTTGGAATATATTTTCTTTGAAACTCGCTGTTAGAGATATTGCCGTAAATCTGTTCACCAATCTATTTTTGACTACAAACATAGGTGCTATTTTTGCGATACCTCTTCAGATTCACACTGCACCGATCAAGGTATTGTCTGCAAAACTGTGTGTGTGTAGTATTTTCATAATGACCAGTGTTTCTATCCTGTTACAATCATTATCTCGTGTCTGGCTTTTATTGGCTAAGTATCTGCCACTGTTCTTTAAGGCTATCTAAGAAATTGAAGGATGTCAGCCTCGGCCAGTCTTAGCAAAATTGCTTGGATATGAAAACCTTTGAAAGGCAGCACACTTTTTCTAAACTAATTAGAGGTTCTTGAATGGAACAAGGCGTCCCAGTGGGCGGGTCTCAGTTATTTTCAGAATCTGGAGAGCAATGAGGATGTGCTTGCCATAGACAATGCGGCCGAGCTCGCAGTCACTGTTCTCAGTCACTGCAGATGAGCTAGGCCGTTTGATGCTTTGTTCAGACTTGTCTCGGTCGCTCATAGTCCTTGAATTTCTTTAGTGGGCCGAATCTTAAGCCTCAAAGTGTTCACAAGTATGACCATTGCTTGCTAAAATCAAGGCAGATGGTACTTAGATCTTATCTCAAACATGTCTCATCCCCCCCCCATGTTTATTTCTTTTTCATGTAGTTGCTGTTATTGCTTTTTATTTATTTATTTAATTTATTTATTTGTATGATGCTGGATTCTGGTTTTTCACTATGAGACATTCATGCAACCATCTCTGTGATTTTCCTCACTCAGCAGCATTGGTGTTTTAGTTAGAAATGCCTTGTGCTTAGCTATGAGCTTAAAGAAAGGACTTGTACAACTGAACATAGCAGTGTGCAGGGATAACTTCATTCACTTATATTCTAAGCAGTGGTGCTTTCTTAGAAAATTCCCTTTTCCCCCAAAGGGATGCATATAAACGTGACCTCAGGAGGGAACAGGCAGGTTCCAAGTATGTGTAAAGGTAGAAGGTTGTGCTTTCCATACCTATGGTTTGAAGTAGGACATTCATTTAGATGCCCTGAGCAGCTTAGGAGTTTACAATAGATTATCACTGTTTTTCAGTGCACTGGAATACAGATTTTAGTTTATTTAAAATATCCTACTAGGTGCCAGGGTAGCTCAGCAGGCCAGATACACCCAGGGTCTTGCATGAGGCCTTGGATTCCATGCTTAGCACCACATGAGAGCCCCATGTGGCGGACTGGTACCTTGGTTTCTCTGTGGAATTGTTCACAGTTGGGCCAGGGAGTGTACTCAGTATCCTCCCATATCTAGGAGCCCTTGGCTCATTCTCCAGTACCCCACAGAAGCAGCCTACTAAAAACGTCCTGAGATTCATCTTTAGTTCAGAAGGTTGTTCGGTGTCCCGTTGTCCCTCAGGTAATGATTCCAGGTCCCGATAGTACCCGCACCGGTCACCGAGTCATCCATCCTGTGATGAGCGGCTGCTCAGATCTCTGGCTGGAGGTTGCAGAGAGCCAACCAATGACTTTCTAGCTTGGCTTCTGGTGAAAGCCAAGTTCACCGAGGTGGAAGGCCAATGTTGGCCTCGCGTGTGCGTGCGTTAGGGATTTTGATGTGTAGTCTTGTATTTTAAGTTATATTCATATATTACTTTTCAATCTAGGAAGGGAGTCTGGGTTTTGAAGTGATAGCACATTGTGGCATGCATTATTTCATGGGAAAATCCAAAGCAGGTAAGTATTTTGCCCTTAGACTTTCTGTAGAATTCTAGTTTGGGGTTGGGTGGGAGGTAGTGAGGAAAAAATAGCAATTGTAGACGGAGTAATTCGTCCTGTGAACGTAATTACAGCATATTCTGTTCCCGGAGAGCTTGTTCACTAACAGAATGACTTAAAGTTGTTGATCCTTCTAAAACATGAGGTGCTTGTATAAATTACACCACCTTTAGTCACCTGCACTTTTGAAAGGGATCTTTTTTTGTACATACTATTGGCTTATAGCAATCTCATTGCCAAGGTTAAAAAAAAAAGGAAAATTCTGATGCTTTTATAAAGAATAGACAAGAAGTCCGTAAAAACAACAGTAATTGAATGGCATTTGAAGATTTTAGTTGCAGGAACAAAATATCTTCTTGAGGTTGCTAGTTGTGTGAGACCAAATCCTTATGGTTGATAGAGGGGTTATTCCTGGTTCCCCATCTGCTCCCCTGACTTTTCTTTGATCAAGATATTGAATGTAGGGAGAGCTTTACAATACAGAGGCTTACCTAGGGGACTTTATGTTTTCGTTGACATATGGTCTGGTACAGATAAGACAGAACAGATACGTTGAGCTGGTAAGGCGAGTCAGAGACCACTTTTGTGAGCATATGCCTTCGCGGGCTGAGCCCCTGGGTGCTCTCACCCTTTGGGAATCGTACACCTTTCACATCAGCACTCCTCAGGGTGAATGGAAAGGCTCAGATGATGCTGAGCACGTCCATGGGAGCCGTTTCACCTTTTAGACGGAAAACTGTCCCAAGAATCATTTTAACCTGCTTCAAGCTGTATTCATGAGCCATGTGTCTTTTTTTGTTTATTACTACCTTTACATAATTCAGTTTAGTTTCATTTTATACATGTTTGTTTGATTTGATCTATTGTTTGCCATTGAACTGAAGGAACTTCCAGACCTGCAGTCAGAGCAAGGGGGTGGAGTGTGAATTCACTCCCTGGTCCTTTCTGTTAGAGTTCGTCAGTCAGGCCTCAGCGTTGCTTACAAATTGAATGATGTTTTCTGTGAACCTCAGTATTAAATCTGGTCTGCCTTTTAGATAACCCTGACTGGGAAGGGAGCCTGTCTCTGGATCAGTCTACCTGGGATATAGATTCTGAGCTTGCAAACAAATTGCATGAAAGATGGAAGAAATTAAAAAACGGTGATGTCTGCAAGTAAGTCTTCACATTTTCTTTTTTTTTTTTCTTAAATTTCTTTATTGGGGAATTAATGTTTTACATTCAACAGTAAATACAGTAGTTTGTACATGCATAACATTCCCAGTTTTCCAAATAACAGAACAACCCCCACTAGGTCCTCTGTCATCCTTCTTGGACCTGTATTCTCCCCCCACCCACTCACCCCAGAGTCTTTTACTTTGGTGCAATACGCCAACTCCAGTCCAGGTTCTACTTGTATTTGCTCTTCTGATCTTGTTTTTCAACTTCTGCCTGAGAGTGAGATCATCCCATATTCATCTTTCTTTTTCTGACTTAGTTACTTAACAAGCCTTCATGTTTTCTTGTGTGTTCTGTTTTATAGAAAAAAAATAAATAAATAAAACTTCCCATGGCTTTGTCTGGGGTTTAAATAGAAGAGAGGTTTATTACATCACGGTTACTTACGTACAGAAAAATAGGCAAAGGGACAAAGATGGGCTAGTCATGGTGGCGGGAGCCGTGAGTCTGAATGAGTATCCACTGCTCCAGCTACACATGTTCAGGTCCCAGGGAGAAGGAGAGCAGGCAAGGGCAGCAGAAGCAGAGTGACATTCGGCAGACACTCACTTAAATTACCTCCTGTAAACCCACAATCCTTTGTGGGGTTGCATAAGTCCGTAGTATTGCTCGTCAGGCTGATGTCAGCCGCATGCTAATTATGTTCATGTCCCAACACTGTTGCATGGGGAGACACTTATCATACCACCTTATCAAAATGGTGGTGCTGAATGATAATTCATCTCTCTTTCTTCTTGACAAATTTCACAACCCAGAAAAGCTAAAAGTACAAGACATTCTTCTTCTGGATTCACCATCTATTCACACTTTTATCACTTTTGCTTTATTTCTATCGGCCTATGTCTGTGTACACTCTCACTAACATACATGATTATTTTTTTAAATATTTATTTACTCATTCCCTTTTGTTGCCCTTGTTTGTTTGTTTTTTCCTTTTCTTTTTTTTTTCTTTACTTATTAGATAGAGACAGCCAGAAATCGAGAGGGTGATAGAGAGGGAGAGAGACAGAGAGATACCTGCAGCAGTACTGCACTTCACCACTTGCAAAGCTTTCCCCTTGCAGGTGGGGACCAGGGGCTCAAACCCAGGTCCTTGCGCATTGTAATACGTGCGCTCAACCAGGTGCGCCACCACCTGGCCCCACCCTTGTTGTTTTATTGTTGTAGTTATTGATATCGTTGTTATTGGATAGGACAGAGAGAAATGGAGAGAGGAGGGGAAGACACAGGGGGAGAGAGAGAGAGAGACACCTGCAGACCTGCTTCACCGCCTGTGAAGCGACTCCCCTGCAGGTGGGGAGCCGGGGGCTCGAATCGGGATCCTTCCGCCGGTCCTTGCACTTTGTGCCACGTGCGCTTAACCTGCCGCACTACCGACATGATTATTTTTAATTGTTTTTTACTGAGTCATTAGAAAGTAAGCTTCATGAGGCCCAGGTGGTTGTGCTGTGAATATAATCTTGAACTCACAGGTGTGAGGTCTTAAGTTTGGGACCTCCAGGGTCATATGTGCTGGTGCTCTAGTTCTCTCTGTCTGGAAAATGAGAAAGTAAGCTGCATGTTATCATGATTCTTCAACACTCCCCCAACTATTTCCTAGTATACAGAAGAACATCCTCTATAGGACTAAACTTTGCGCCACGTGAGCTTAACCCGCTGCACTACCGCCCGACTCCCTGGGGTTCACATTTTAATGTGTCCTGGGATCTGTTATCTTATGGAACACTTGCCTCTGGTTCTTTTATTCCTTCCTTAAGTCACACTCAGCATTTGGGGGGAAGAGTAGCTGTTCCTGGCCAGGCACATGTTCTCTTCACGTCCCTGCCATCGTTCCGCCATCGGACACGTGGCTGTCTGCTCGTTTCTCACCATGTTGGCACTCAGTTGAGCCATTTCCTCTAGGCGAAGTGGGACATACTGTAGATAGCTTCTTCCCTTTATGATAGTCTGATGATTGGATATCATAAACATTTCTTGTTCATTGAGAATATATGTTTATATGGCCTCGAGGGTTATCACTGGGGGTCGCTGCCAGCACTATGAATCCATGGCTCCTGGCAGCCACTTTTCAGTTTATTGGATAGGACAGAGAGAAATTGAGAGGGGTGGGGGAGAGAGAGAGGGACACCTGCAGACCTGCTTCACTGCTTGTGAGGTGACCCCCCTGCAGGTGGGGAGCTGGGGGCTGGAACATGTATGCATGTGCTGGTCCTGGCACTGTGTACTATGTGCTGAACTCGGTGCACCACCACCTGGCTCCCATTGACAATACTTCTTAACACAATTTTAGTATCCGTTGAAAATCTTTGCCTGTGGATCAGTTAGACCGATGACGGCAAAATGCTGCTTATTCTAATTATTTTGTGAACCCCCCCTTTTTTAGCAGCACTGTATCCCCACCCCCACTGGACTTTTTAACAGTAACAAGTGCAACTTGTTACTGTTGTTGTTGTTGCGTGATTATGTGATGTTGAACTGGCCCAAATTTGGCTGATATAAGAGTCCCTTCCACCAGTTTATCGGCTCTTTTGACATATTCTTATCACTCTCTGTGTATTTTCCTGCTTACAACTAAAACAAAGCTCCAGGATCATCATGCTCTCTCTCTTCCTTAGACCTAAAATAAGTCCCATTTCCTGAGAGCTTCCGTTCCTCAGTAAGGCTGACAGTGTTTCTCGCCTCAGTGTCGAGATGAATGCCCACGGACATGCCTGTCTTCATTACACAGGATGAGTGTGTTAGGGCTGACTCGCTTCGCCCACTGGAAGAAACCCAAGGAGACCGAGCCGTTTGTTTTCTCTCTACCTCGTTTGACGGCGGAGCCGGACCTGGCGTTAAACTTCAGCGCCACGGCCCTCAGGAGCAGCGTGGTAAGGCTTTCACGCTTTTCCTCAGCAAAACCTCAGCTCTGATGTGTCTAAATCATTAAGAGTGTTTCCACCTGGAGACCCGGTTTCAGAACCCCAATTAATCGAAAGTTAGATTAAGCAAAACATATACTCCACTTAGGACTTTTAGTAAGGAGTCATGCAAAAGACCAAAATAAGAAAGCAAGCAAATAGTTTGGAAATGCACAGAGCAAATACATTTTCTTTTCTTTCTTTTTTTTCTTTTTTCTTTTGCCTCCAGGGTTGTTGCTGGGGCTCAGTGCCTGCACTATGAATCCACTGCTCCCGGAGGCTATTTTTCCCATTTTGTTGCCCTTGTTGTTGTACTTGTTTTAGTTGTTATTGTTACTGTTGTAATAGCTGTTTTTGCTGTTGGATAGGACAGAGAGAAATGGAGAGAGAAGGGGAAGACAGACGGGGAGAGAAAGACAGACACCTGCAGACCTGCTTCACCACCTGTGAAGCGACTCCCCTGCAGGTGGGGAGCTGGGGGCTTGAACTTGGGTCTTTGCACTTTTACCGCCAAGCTCCCCAGAGCAAATACATTTTGTAAATACTGTACTCACTGCAAAATCAATCAGGTGAAAATGTATTCAGCTGCAAGCAACAGGAAATCCTGACTAACAAGTAAATAGAGTTCTACTTATGTGTTGCTTAACGCTGGGGGTAGCCTCTGGGACCCTGTGCTCCATCCTGAGGGTAGTGACTTCCTTCCTCTTAGCTGTTTCTCTTGCTGAGCAGAGTGGCAGGAAGAAGGAGCAAGGGGAGGAGTGACAGCCACAGACTTCCCATTTAGTCTTCTAAGTCTCACTGCCATGAACCATGTCCCACGTAAGCAGAGTCACCTGTACACTTTGTCAGGTGCTCACGAGTTTCTTAGGGATGACATCCGAAGACTTATTTTTACAGTGTTTGAAATTATTGCAACATACAGGAGAGTTTCAAGAATAGTACCAAGAACTCCTGGTTGCCCCTCACAAGGATTCATCATGCTAACTCCATACACATGCACATGTGCACACACACATATATATTTTAAACTTTAGCTTTATTTTATTTTTATTTTATTATTTTTTATTATTTTTATTTATTTATTTATTCCTCCTCCAGGGTTATTGCTGGGCTCGGTGCCTGCACCATGAATCCACCGCTCCTGGAGGCCATTTTTTTCCCCCCTTTTGTTGCCCTTGTTGTAGCTTCGTTGTGGTTATTATTATTGCCCTTGTTGACGCAATTCGTTGTTGGATAGGAAAGAGAGAAATGGAGAGAGGAAGGGAAGACAGAGAAGGGGAGAGAAAGACAGACACCTGCAGACCTGCTTCACCGCCTGTGAAGTGACTCCCCTGCAGGTGGGGAGCCGGGGGCTCGAACCGGGATCCTTACGCCGGTCCCTGCGCTTTGCGCCACATGCGCTTAACCCACTGCACCACCGCCCGACCCCCAGCTTTATTTTATTTTTATGCTTGATAGAGACAGAAATTGAGAGGTAGGGAAAGACACCTGCAGCTCTGCTTCTTTACCAGTCATGAAGCTCCACCTCCCTTCAGGTGGGGACTGGGGGCTTGAACTTGGGTCTTTGCATATGGTGACATGCACTGTACCAGGTATGCCACCATCTGGCCCCTTCATTTTGCCACCACAGTTATTGTTGGGGCTCTGCACCTGCATGACTCCACTGCTCCTAGCAGCCTTTTATTTTCCCTTTTAGCTAAAAGATGAGACACATTTGAATTGTTATGTGGAAAACTGAGGAATGTTACACATGTAAAAACTATTGTATTTTATTTTACTGTTGACTGCAAACCATCAATTCCTCCAATAAAGAAATTTAAAAAAAAAGATGAGACACAAGAGATAGAATGAACAGAGAGACACTGCAGCACTGTCCAGTGCTCAGGAAGCTTCCCTGCTGCAGGCAACTCTATGTAGTGGCCAAGGACTTGAACCTGGGTCCTTGTCCATGGTAATGTGTGTACCCTACTGGGTAAACTGCCTCTCAGCTCCCCACACAAATTTTGATAAGCCACTGAGAATGTCAGACATGCCTATTTGCCCCTAACTTACTTTACCACACAGCTCTCAAGAATAAGAACTTTTATAAAAATTATCTTTATTCATTTATTTATTGGATAGAGACAGCCAGAAATTGAGAGGGAAGGGGAAAGTAGGGAAGGGAGAGAAACAGAGAGACACCTGCAGCCCTGCTTCATCACTTGCAAAGCTTTCCCCCTGCACGTGGGGACCGGGGGCTCAAGCCCGGGTCCTTGAGCATTATAACATTTGTGCTCAACCAGGTGTGCCACCATCCGGCCCCAGATAAGAACTTCTTACACACGAGGGTGTAGTGTACTGACCCAAATCAGGAAAATCAAATCAACATGAATCATAATGATAGTATCCCCCAACCCCCTGTCCTCCGTTCGTTCATAACCCAGTTCTGGTGGGTTTGTCTTTGCATGTTCTGATCTTTTTTATTTTTAAATGTTAGCCCACCTTTGCCTTATATGCACTGACATTTTCTGAAAGCCTGCAGAGATTTCTTTTCTTTTTTTAAATTTTATTTATTTATTCATGAGAAAGATAGGAGGAGAGAGAAAGAACCAGATATCACTCTGGTACATGTGCTGCCAGGGATTGAACTCAATACCTCATGCTTGAGAGTCCAGTGCTTTATCCACTGCGCCACCTTCTGGACCACAAGAGATTTCTTTTCAAGAACCTTCTTCCTTCTGACTTTCTCAGGATTAGCTTTAGACTGTGTGGGAATTTTCCCCTGGGAAGATCTCAGGAGTGATGCCAGGCCCTTTCCCAGATGGTGACTTCCCTTTCCCCTTTTCTAGGTGAAATATTTTGTGGTGAAGAACCCCTCCTCTCTGCCAGTCTCCTTACAGCTCCTGCCCCTCTCCTCGTACCCTAGACCGGAAGCTGCAGTGCGTCTGCTCCAGAAATGGTAAAGACCCAACCAGCTGAGGCTTCCTGCCATGTGATCTGGTTGCTGCTGTGGGAACCCAGCATCCTCCAAAGAGCTCCCCTGCTTTCATCCTGTGTGGGATGGTCCCAGGAGGAGCTCTACTCCCTGGACACCTGGCCTAGCGGTGCACGTGCCCCACGAGAAATTTCCAGTTCTCTTCGTGACAGGCCATTGTCTTTCTGCCGCCCTGTTGTACCCTAGCAGCGTTTTCTTTTCTTTGAGCAGGGAACCTTTACAATTGTGAGTTTTCACAGATTACCTGTGTTTAGCATCAGAACCATGAAGCTCTGTGGGTAGCACAAGAGAAACGAGTTTAGTGTTTGAGGGCATTTCCACCTCATGCTGTCAAGCTCAGGTCTAGTGTGAGTGCACCTCTGCTCTGTGGTATTTTCAGAGTCCGTCATGTTTTTGCTTCAGATGCTTTTTGCTTAGAAACATCTCCCAACAATCACAGGCTTTCTCAGCTGATGATAGGCACCAGCCAGGCCTCCTTAGCTGTAGCTATCTTTCTATGTCTCTTGACAGATGTCCCCTGAGAGATAAAATTACCCTGGCTTGAGGGTCACTTCCTAACAGTTCCCAAAGCTCTGAACCAGTGTGTGTGTGTGTGTGTGTGTGTGTGTATGTGTGTATGTGTGTGTGTGTTTGGGGGGGAGGGGGGAGGGAGAGGAACAAAGACCAGAACCCACTAGGCTTTGTATTTAGGGCTTCTGTCATCATATATATCTTTACATTCTGTGCTACCAGACTAGTCGCTTCAGTTATATGTATTGGGCAGTTACAATATTCTGGTTCCAGAAGGGGATGAGGGGCTGGGCCACAGTAGGGACAGAATGGGGTGAATCATGTATGCAAATAGCATGTGCTTCTATGTGCTAGAAACTTATTTATGTATATCTGCAAAGCAGTTGTCTCACTTGTGTGTGTCCACACATGCAGTTATCATCAGTTGGTGCTTCACTGGTGGTCTGGACACTGTGTTCAATGCTTTCTTGTCATTATAGGTTTGGCACAGATATGCAGATGATTAACTTCACAACTGGAGAATTCCAGCTCACTCAAGCTTGCCCCTACCGGGTAAGATGTCCTAGTGGGATGGGAAAAAACAGACTGTTGAACACTGTAGCCACACAAGCCTGTGGGCCTCCCTGATTTATGTTCCAAGTGTCTTTATGTAACATATGTGGCCCTCTTTAAGTTAATTTTCTCAGCCTTAAGTATCCATAGCAGGTTTTTCTAATTAATTAACATAGCAGAATCTCTGCTTCATCTCAGCCTCTAAGTGGCTGGAATCTGATAATTCAGATTTCATGTGAGTGAAGAAGTAACAACTGAGTCAGAGGCATACAGTAGCCATAAAACTTGAGAGGCCAGAGTTCATACTTCTCCTAAGATTCCCCGGGCCCATCAGATTCTTCTCAGGGCGAATAAGTACATTCACAAAACAAAGAGAAAAACTTTTCCCTAATGGGCTTCATGTTTTTAGCAAGTCATTCCATCTTTGTGATTTTTCGCCTTATCAATAAACAAAGGAGTTGGTGAGCCAGTGAGATCCAGCTTACTTGAATAGTGTACTCCTTTGCCCTGTGCATGACCCGGATTCCAGACCATCCCCCGTCGTATTGAAGGAAGCTTTGGCCCTGTGGTCTCTCTCACTCTCTCTGCCTTTCTGCCTGTCTCAATTGAAAAAAAAAATAGGGGGTCAGGTGGTAGCGCAGCGGGTTAAGAGCACATGGCACAGAGTGCAAGAACTGGCGTAAGGATCCTGGTTCGAACCCCTGGCTCCCTACCTACAGGGGGTTGCTTCATGGGCGGTGAAGCAGGTCTACAGGTGTCTTTCTCTCCCTCTCTCTGTCTCCCATTCTCTCTTGATTTCTCTCTGTCCTGTCCAACAACAGCAACAGCAATGACAACAAGGGTAACAACAAGGGCAACAAAATGGGAAAAATGGCCTCCAGGAGCAGTGGATTCGTAGTACAGGCACCGAGCCCCAGCAATAACCCTGGAGGAAAATAAATAAATAAATAAATACATAAATAAATAAATAGTGGGTTAGTGGGGTATGTTGAGTCTCTAATGCATTCCTGAGAGCCTCAGGAGGGAGCTAGGCTGTCCGGTGGTGAGAATGGGGTGGGGCTGGGATCCTGGCAACCTAGTTTCCTCAGACAGAGAGACACCTGTAGCACTGCTTCAGCACTTGTGAAGGTTCCCTCCTGCAGGAGGGGACTAGGAACTTGAATCCAGATTCTTGTGCTTGGTAACATGTGGTAACATGGATTTAACATGTGGGTGTTCTACTGCCAAGCCCGGAACATTCAGTGTTCTGAATTCACCCTCTGTGTGACTCCAGCAAGTTATTTAAGATGCATTTTTTTTTTCTCATTTATAATAATGTTTGGAGAGTCAGTAAAGTTGAGGGTGGTGGTGGCACACCTGGTTGAACGCACACATTACAGTGCGCAAGGACCCAGGTTCAAGCCCCGGATCCCCACCTGCAGGGGGAAAGCTTCATGAGTGGTGAAGCACTGCTGCAGGTGTTTCTCTGTCTCTCTCCCTATCTCTCTCCCCTTCATCTCAATTTCTGGCTGTCTCTATCCAGAATAGATAAAGATAATGAATAAAAATAAAGATAATAATAAAATAGAGTCAATAAAATTGTGTAGACTAGTCAGCATATTTTATGTTTTAGTTATATTATAGATGGGCCCTGCTATTATAATTTGATAATCAACCATTAAAATCAACAGCTTTGTATTCTGTAATCCTGTTTATATAGTAGGCAGGGTTTCTCCCTACCTGAAGTTTATAATTCTTTGAACACAAATCAGAAAGATAGACACCTGCAGACCTGCTTCACCGCTTGTGAAGCGACTCTCCTGTGGGTGGGGAGCTTGGGGCTTGAACCGGGTTCCTTACAATGGTCCTTGCGCTTTACGTGCGCTTAACCCGCTGCGCTACCGCCTGACTCCCCACTGTTTGTTCTTTCAGACAGCAGGATTGTTAGCAGTGACTTCAGGATAAAATCTACTGAAAATTTCAAGACATAGAAAAGAAATAGTATGTGGTGTGTATGATTGTAGCTCCTAAGACATTAGGAAGTTGGGTCAGCGACATAGCTCACCTCACAAGGTGCCTGCTGTATGTGTGGCCCAGATTCATGCTCCTGGACTCTAATGCCTTGTGTGGGAACCTCTGGTGCTGCGGTGTTTCTCACTCTGTCTCCGTCTCATTTTTTTCTGCCTAGCAACAACCAAATAAATAAAAAGAAGGAAAATGACTGAAAATAAGCTAATGAATTATTGCTAGTGAGGAGGGGCACAAAAAACAGGGCTAAGAGGGGAAATGATAACTGAATCTTGAATATGAAATTTAGAACAGAAAATTTGGAGAAACTTAGACATCACCAGGTGGTGGCACACCTAGTTAAGCCCACACACTACAGTGTTCGAGGACCTGGGTTCAAGCCCCTGGTCCTCGCCTGCAGGGGGGAAGAAGGTTCACGAGTGGTGAAGTAGGGCTGCAGGTGTCTCTCTGTCTCTCTTCTGTTCTACCTCCCCCTCCTCTCTCAGTTTCTTACTGTCTCTATCCAATAATAAATACTTTTGTTAATTAAACATTTCAGAGAGAATTGAGGAATATGCAAATACATACAGTTTCCTCCTATCTGGAAAGAGTAATTGTAGTCAAGGGGTTTCTGTAAACGTAAAGTCTAAGAACTTAAACTTGATTGGGCTTTCTCCACTTTTTTTTTTTTCTCTGTGCAGCACTGGGGCCTGGTGTACGTAATACCATTGCGCCACCTACCTGGCCCAGTTTATTCCTCAGTGTTTTTAGAGGTCGATAGAGAAAGAGACATCGAAGTACCGCGCTCCCATCCATAGAGTTCCACCTGCTTTCCTTCTTGGCGGTGTCCATGGCCTTTCATATGGTGCCAGGATTCAAACCCACAGCCTCTTAGAAAGCAGTGCCGTGCCCTGTGCTACCCCAGTCCTCAAGCTGTCTTCATATGAAAGAGAGTTTAGGATTCTCCTGCACTGGATTGGTGTTTGGGCCACATCCTGCAGCACTCAAGCCCGAACTGTTTGCTCTATTTCCTAAGCATGGTCTTGTATTCAGAGCACCTTTGCTTTACAAGACTTCTAGCCCCCATCCTATTCAGTCTTGGGAATGAATCCTCCCCTCCCCACCACACACACACACACACACACACACACACACACACACACACACACACACACACACCGCTGCCCTGCAGCCTCACCTACTTCCAGCTATGGCTCAGGAACTGGTTTTGCTATGAAGTCAGAATAAACAGAAACAACAGGTTGATTTGGAAAGCCAGGTCAGGACATTAAAAGAACAGCAATCATTTTTAATTATAAGGTGCGCTTACCGCAGATGGAAACTGGCTTTCGAGAAGGGGACTGACCGTGTTTGTTAACAACTTGCAGGTTCTGCGTCCTGAGGAATCCAACCCTGGCACCCTCCACCTCCACTTGCAGCCTTTGGAGACGAAGAGGGTCGGGGTAGTGTTCACGCCGGCCGACTATGGAAAAGTCACCTCCCTCATACTAATCCGGTAGGTGGTCCCGGTCTGGGAGACTGTTTCTTACTTGATGATTTGTCTCTCTTAGTCTTCTGCTCTCAAGAGAACATTAATCTCTTTAGCTAAGGCTTGGCTTCTCTTCTTACACAGGCCTCTAGAGGTGAGGCTGCATGGCGTGGGAGGAAGAGGCTGAGAAGAGAGGCTGTGTGAGACTGAATTCAATCCCCTGTGCCTCAGTTTCCTCCTGTTTTGTTTTTTTTTTTTTAAATCAGGATTGTTGCTGGGGCTTGATGTCTGCATGATAAATCTACTCCTAGCAGCCATCATCACCTTCTTCTCCTCTTCCTATTCCTCCTCCTTCTTTTCCTTCTCCTTTCTTCCTCTTCTTCCTCCTTTTTCTTTCCTTCGCCCCCCTCTTCTTCTTCCTCCTCCTCCTCTTCTCCCCTTTTAATTTGAAAGGACAAAGAGAAGTTGAGAGGGCAGCAGGAGATAGAGAAAGACACCCACAGCACTGCTTCACAGCTTGTGAAACTTCCCCCCTGCATGTGGGGACTAGGGGCTTGAACCCAGGTCCTTGACCACGGTAGCGTCTGCACCACTGCCTGGCCCCTTAAGCTACTTTTTAAATCATCTTCCTCTCAGTTGGTTTCAGTTTCTCTGTGGCCCCCATTTTGCTTTTGTCTTCTGTCTTCTTTCTTCTCTCTTCTGGAAGTCTGAGCACCATTTTGGTGCATGATTGTCAAGACAAGTAGGAGTTTAAGTTCCCCAGGCCAAGATTCGAGCCCTGGATTGCAGTCTTGAACTTCCCACCTTCTTGTTGTGGTGCCCTCGTCTCCCCTCTTCCTCTTGCAGGAGCCCCGGCCTGTAGACAGGATGCTATGTACATGTTTCTTTTTCTAGTTTCAAACTTATTTATTATTATTATTTTGCAAACTTAGAACATTTAAATCCAAGTGCACCCACTCCTAAGCTGTTTACGCAATACCTTTGTATCTGTGTGTCCTTTTCCCCATAGGAATAACTTGACTGTTCTCGACATGGTCTGCGTGGAAGGCTTCGGGGCCCAGGAGCTGCTGAAAGTGGGCGGCAGGCTCCCCGGCGCGGGCGGTTCTCTGCGATTTAAGGTGCCGGAGTCCACGCTGATGGACTGCCGCCGACGTGAGTTCCTGCGCGTCACACCCCGGCAGGCGAAGCAGGAGGATTCTGTGCGAAGACGGCAGAGAATCCTTTACTCAGATGCAGATAACTCCGTCAGGCAGGCAACTGATGGAGCGCACATTGCCTGCGATGGCTAGATTAGAAAAATGACCTCAGATTCTTACTTCGACTTAGATTTTCACAGAGCAAAAAAGTCATTGCCACTCTGGTGTCAGGTATTTTAGGGTAAAGTAGGTGGAAGTAGTAATCAGTATAGGTGTGACTTAGAAAGGAAGAGAAAGCAGGACCACAGGGGAAGAAAGGGCAAATCAATCAATCAATCAATCAATCTATCTATCTATCTCTCTATCTATAGATACAGAAATAATAGTCATCCCATCTCTGTGACCTTGGGAGACTACTGCCCTGGCTTTGCTGGGTTAAGTGGAGCGTCGTACATGACACCAGGGAATATGTGGTGGTGGAGCCCTGCTGAGGTGTTTCTCCCTCTCTCTCCTCTCTAAAACAAAGAGGAAAAAGGAGTTCTGTGAAGTTGTTAGCTTGATTCTCAGGTACTTAATCATAGGAAGTCACACCAAAATGATGGAGAGAGGACTTAGCGCAGCAGGTCAAGTGCACATGGCACAAAGCACAAGGACCGATCCCGGTTCGAGCCCCCGGCTCCCCACCCACAAGGGAGTCATTTCACAGGCGGTGAAGCAGGTCTGCTGGTGTTTCTCTTTCTCTTCCCCTCTCTGTCTTCCCCATCTCTTTCGATTTCTCTCTGTCCTCTCCAACAACAATGACAGCAGTAACAATAATGATAAATAACAAGGGCAACAAAAGGGGAAAAAATAGCCTCCAGGAGCAGTGGATTTGTAGTGCAGGCACGGAGCCCTAGCAACAACCCTGGAGGCATAAATAAATAAATAAATAAATAAAAATAAATGTGTCCTAAGAAATAAACCCCCCCACCCCCCGCTCTGCTCAGTTCTGACTTATAGTGGTGCCAGAGATTGAACCTGGGACATTAGAATCTCAGGCATGAGAGTCTTTTATTAGCATTATACTATTTCCTCAGCCACAGCAATTGAAATTTTAATATCTATATAATTTTTTTTTCTTTTTTAAAAATTTGAATAGAGATTGAGAAAGAGAGAGATACCTGCAGTACTGTTTCACTGCATATGAAGCTTTGCCCTGCAGGTGGGGACTGGGAATTTGAACCCAGGTCCTTGTGCACTATAATGTGTATGTTCAATCAGGTACGCTGTCACCAACTGCCCTGCAATATAATATATATATTTTTAAAGATTTTATTTATTTATGCGAAAGATAGGAGGAGAGAGACAGAACCAGACATCACTCTGGCACATGTACTGCCGGGGATCGAACTCCGGACCTCATGCTTGAGAGTCCAAAGTTTTACCACTGCACCACCTACCGGACCACTCAGTATAACATTTTTTAAAAGAAGATCCATTTGTTTATTTTATGAATGGGATGGAAAGATAGAGGCAGGGAGTCAGGCAACCAACCAGGTCTGTTCTATCTGGTACTAGGGATTGAACCCAGACCGTCCATACATTCGTGTCCTGTGCTCTACTCACTGAGCCCCCCCACCCCCCCTGTAAGCAGATGTCAGTTTATAATAATGGAAATATCCTATAGCTCTGATACCCAGCAAAGCAGCCTCTGGCTGCATGTCCTAACCAGCACTTGAAATCTAGTTTGGGGGGTGTCGGGCAGTAGCACAGCGAGTTAAGCGCATGTGGCGCGAAGCACGAGGACTAGTATAAGGATCCTGGTTCAAGCCCCCGGCTCCTCACTTGCAGGGTTTTTTTCACAAGCAGTGAAGCAGGTCTGCAGTTGTCTCTCTTTCTCTCCCCCATCTCTCTCCATTTCTCTCTGTCCTACCAAACAGCAATAACAACAACAATAATAAGCACAACAACAATAAAAATAAAAAACAAGGGCAACAAAAGGGGAAAAAATAGCCTCCAGGAACAGTGGATTCGGTGTGCAGGCACCGAGCCCCAGGGGGCTAAATAAATAAATAAATAAAAGGAAAAAGAAACAAAGAAAGAAATCTAGTGTGACTGAGGAAAATCAGTTTTGTTTATGTTTGCTTATTTGTTTATTCATTTTTGGTGAGAGAGAAACAGTGAGGCAAAGAAAGAATGGAAGAGACCCCAGCCGAAGCTCCCCTCAGGGCGTGTGCGTGTGCGTGTGTAGGCGGTGGGCAGACTCGAACCTGGGCTACACACATAGCAAAACAGCACACTATTCAAGTGAACTTTTTCACTGGTGCAAGAACAGTCAGTTTTCAGATGCATTTAATTTCAGTAAATGTCATCATGTGTCAGCTGATTGATCAGGCAATGCCAATTCAAAAAAATCATTTAAATCTTTTATTAGAAATTTCCAAACGAGACTTCCATTCAAGTTAAGTACTTCGTAATACTTAAAATAGTTGGAAGCATTTCCTCAAGAACTTGAACAAAAAGCAAGTAGGAGATGTGTAATGTTTTTGTTAAAGCCTGTCTTGCTTTCTTGTTACCTTGCAAAATTTCCTAGGAGCTAAACTGCTCTGTTAGTGCGCTTCCTACCTGACTCAACTGTCTTTCTAAGGAAACTATGCGAAATGGTCACTGAGTTTAAAAAGATTAGCCATTTTGCATTCGAATACTCTTCAGAGGATTCTTTTCATACACTCATTCATTCAATAGCCAAGAGTTATCTTAAAAGTAGAACTGTTGGGAGTCGGGCGGTAGCGCAGCGGGTTAAGTGCACGTGGCACAAAGCCCAAGGACAGGCATGAGGATCCCGGTTGGAGCCCCCGGCTCCCCACCTGCAGGGGAGTCGCTTCACAAGCGGTGAAGCAGGTCTGCAGGTTTCTTATCTTTCTCCCCCTCTGTCTTCCCCTCCTCTCCATTTCTCTCTGTCCTATCCAACGACGATATCAATAACAACAACAATAAAACAACAAGAGCAACAAAAGGAAATAAATGTATATTAAAAAAAAAGTAGAACCGATGGGGGACGGGTGGTGGCGTACCTGGCTGAGTGCACATGTTACAATGCACAACGACTCAGGTTCGAACCCCCGATCCCCACTTACAGGGGGAAAGCTTTCTGAGTGGTGAAGCAGTGTTGTAGGAGTGTCTCTGTCTCTCTCCCTATCTACCACCCCCTTCCCTTTCAATTTCTGGCGGTCTCTATCTAATTAATAAGTAAAGATAATGGAATAAAAGGTAGAACTGGTGAGTAATATGAAAATTATAGGACCAGATGAAATAATAGTCTGTATATGGGATCAATTGTCGATTATGAATTTTTAGAACATTTTAAATTTTAGGGTCTTTTAGAGTGGGATAACTTGAGGTTGAGGGGCACGCCTGGTGGTTATGCATCAGACTTTCGTGACTGACACCTGGAGTCTCAGATTATGTCCCTGAGACCATCCGCCAGAGCAGAGCATTACTGTGGTTTAAAAAAATTTGTGTTGGGCGAAGGGAGAGATAGCGTAATGGTTATACAAACAGACTCTCATATTTGAGGTTCCCAAGATTCCAGGTTCAATCCCCTGCACCACCATAAGCCAAAGCTGAGCTGTGCTCTGGTTAAAGAAAAGTGATGACTTTTTTTAACCCCTGATATAAAATCTGCTTTCATTTTCAAGGATTTAACTGCCCTCCATTTATACAGTTTCCCTTTGCATGATGTGACCATTTCATTGTTGGAGGCTTGAGCCTAGGTCCTCATACATACACTTTACCAAGTGAGCTATCTCCTGGCCATGAGAAGAATACTTAAAAAAAATTTTTTTTGTATTTATTTATTTATTTATTCCCTTTTGTTGCCCTTGTTTTATTGTTGTAGTTATTATTGTTGTTGTTACTGATGTCATTGTTGTTGGATAGGACAGAGAGAAATGGAGAGAGGAGGGGAAGACAGAGAAGCGACTCCACTGCAGGTGGGGAGCCGGGGGCTCGAACCAGGATCCTTCTGCCGGTTCTTATGCTTTGCGCCACATGCGCTTAATCCGCTGTGCTACCACCCGACTCCCCAAGAAGAATGCTTTTAACCTTACTTAACCTTTAGTAATAATTTCAACTTTAACCTTTTATAAGTTTCAGAACCAAGAAAGCCTTTCTGCTACCTTTGAGCTATAGACAGATCATTTAACCTAGCAAAGATCTTTTTCTGGCATTAGATGTTTTTATTGTGGGGGGCTGGGTGGGGATGCAACCAGTTCAGTACAAATAGTACGAAGCACAAGGATCTGCACAAGGACCTGTTCCAGCCTGCGGGGGTGGGGGTGGCTTCACAAGCGGTGAAGCAGCTCTGCAGGTGTCTTATCTTTCTCTCCCCGTCTTCCCTTCCTCTCTCAATTTCTCTCTGTCCTATCCAATAGAATAGAAAGAAAATGGTCACCAGGAGTAGTGGGTTCATAGTGCAGGCACTTCTTCTTCTAGCGTTTGCCCTTCTTCCGTAGCCAGTCAACAGCATCAGGTTGAGCCTGATGTAAAGTTTCGAGACCTCCTTTGAATCTGGAGAGGTGGGAGTCGTTGACTATGTGGGTCATAGTCACTGCAGGCACTGAGCCCCAGTGATAACCCTCAAGGCAATATATATATTATTGTTTTCTGGTACAATGACAGAATCTATCATTGTTCTAGACATTAGACAAGAATACTACTTTGACCTCATACTGAGTTTTTGTAACTTTAGTAAGAAAGTTTGATTCAATACATGTTGATTCATTAAATTGTTATAGATGCATTTTAAAGCTCATAGATGCTAAATATCACTTTTTGTCCTTTCTAGAACTGAAAGACAGCAAGCAAATATTATCCATCACAAAGAATTTCAAAGTGGAGAATATTGGCCCACTGCCTGTAGTGGTGACAGCCCTGAAAATTAACGGCTATAACTGCCAAGGCTATGGATTCGAAGTGCTGGACTGCCACCCCTTTTCCTTAGACCCCAACTCTTCCCGGGATATCAGCATTGTGTAAGCACCTCTCACCTCAGTTTCACTTTGTTGACCCTTTGAGTCACGTGAAGGAAAGACAACCCCCCCTTTTTTTTCTTTATTAGCCAGACACCGTTAGATGTTTTGATCTGTCCTTAGATCCTAGAAGTTAGGAATTTTGATGCCCTTCTGATTGTTGTTGGGGGCCTGAAGACAGCAAAGGTCGATGAACCAATAAAGGTGAATCCTTTGCCCCCAGGTTTACCCCGGACTTCACCTCTTCCTGGGTCATCCGGGAGCTGACGCTGGTGACAGCGGCTAAGCTGGAGTTCCACTTCACACTCAACGTGACCCTCCCTCATCACCTGTTGCCTTTGTGTGCTGATGTGGTTCCCGGGCCCAGCTGGGAGGAGTCCTTCTGGAGGCTCACAGTCCTCTTTGTCAGGTAGACACTCGCACACCTTCTCCGTGGTTCTGCTCCCAACTGGACACCAGCCCAGTGAGTGTCCCAAATGTGGACAGAGTACAGGAATTGAGAGGCTTTAGTCCATGCGACGATGTAGCCACAGTAATAACTAGGAAGCTTCCAGATAACTGTCAGCTAATTTTGAGATGAGGGGACCTAAACGCATAGCAGACTGTTCTGTTTCTGTGGGCAGTGATTACAGAAGAGATACATTACAGTCACTTGAGGTTAGAGCAATTACAGTTTGAAAGACTCTTTCAAAGGGGAATTGGAATGTGTGACTTTATGCGCACTTTCAAAAGCTCACTTCCTTGGTGAAAGGTTCACTCACAGGACTGTTGGTGTCACATGGGTACAGTTTCTTATCTCCCCAAGATCAGTGTCCAAACACCTCACTCTCTACCAGAATGTCATCTTCCCCCACTATAGGATATGGGACCCCAGTCCTCTTTCAGTTCCCTCCTACCTCCCCCTTTTTGAAGGCTTTGGATCTGCTACAGCCGAATGCAGGTGATTAAAGTTTCAACCTGTCAGGCCAGTGAAATCGCTCACTTGGATAGTGTGCTGCTTTGCCGTGTGTAAGAGCCAGGCTCCAGCCCAGTACTCCTCACATTGAAGGGAGCTTCAGTACTGTGGTTTCTCTCACTCTGCCTTTACTTTGCTTTGCTTTCTTTGTCTCTGTATATGTACAGAAATACAAGTTTCACCCTTTTCCACTTGTTTTCTAAGTCTCACCTAAGAGGGATCATCCAGTATTCATCCTTGTCCTTCTGGCTTATTTGACTTAACAGGATTCTTTCAAGTTCCATCTAAATAATTAAAAAGAGAAGATTTATAACATCGGAAATGATAATGTCATATAGCCTCAGGAAATTTAATATGGTATTTTTCAGTGTTTCCCAGACTATTCCCCACCCTCCTATAAAAAAGCAAGGCTGTTTACTGCCACCCGAGCCAAGCAGTAATGAATCTTATTGCTTTCTCCCTCAGTCTGTCCCTGCTGGGTGTGATTTTAATAGCCTTCCAGCAAGCACAGTACATTCTTACGGAGTTCATGAAAACAAGGCACAGGCAAAATGCCAGCTCCTCTTCACAGCAAAGCAATAGTCCCATGGATGTGATCAGCTCCCACTCTCACAAGTAAGCTCTGGTGTGTGTGTGTGTGTGTGTGTGTGTGTGTGTGTGTGTGTGTGTGTTGTGAAAGTAGATGTTCTCACCTTTGATACTACTCATTTCTAGTTTTATAGTAACACATTTTTATTCCAAATTTGATTTCGTAAAAGTTTCTTGAAATAAAATTGTGTTAATAGTCATGCCCTCTCATTGATTATAAGGTAAGCTTAAAGTAAGAACCCAATTTACTGGGCTGAAACAGTAGTTCACTTAGTGTGCTGCCTTGCCTTGTGCACCAGCCAGGTTCAAGCCCAGCCCCTACTGCATTGGAGAAAGCTTTAGTGCTGTAGTGTCTCTCTCCCTCTCCCCTCTTCCCTCCCCCCCCCCATCTTTGTACAAATGTATGTTTCTACCTATCTCTCTTCTGTCATCTCAAAGCAGTAAAACCCCAGTGATGACCAAAGGAGGGCAGGGGTTGAGGTGGGGGGGGGGGGGGAGAGGTAGAACCTAATTCATTAAACTCATGGAGCTTTAGAAGGAAAGGGTGAACTTAACCTACACCGTGCCCATTGCTCCCTCTTCCTCTGGATTTTGAAACAGAACTTTGCAGAGTTTTCTTTCACTAACTATCTCTCTTCTTCAATGCAGAAGCAGTTGCAAGAACTTTCTTGATGCTTACAGCCCCACTGATAAGGGCAGAGGGAAGAGCTGCCTCCCGGTCAGCACTCCGCAGAGCAGGGTCCAGAATGCCGCCAAGCGGAGTCCGGGGACTTATGGCCACTCGCAGAAGAAGCACAAGTGCTCCGTCTACTACAGCAGGCACAAAGCCAGTGCGCCTGTGCCCAGCACCCCCGCTGAGGACAGACAGACTGTGGTGCTGGGCAGCCCCCCGTCGGCCCCGAAGGAGGACACCAGCCCAGAGGCCCCAGGGGAGAACTGGACCCCCCTCAAATATGCCAACCTGCAAAAGAACCTTCCCCTCCCCAAAAACTTACTGAGTAAAGATGAAAACACACTGAAGCCCACAGTTGCTGCCAGTGATCCTTCTTCACAGTGTCCCGTGAAGGAGGTACTCCCACCCTGTATGTTTCCTAAGGAAACGGATGCTAAAACTTCAGAAACCACAGCAGAGCTCAAGGACCGGGAGCTTTGTTCTCTGAAGCCCTCAAAGAAACTACCTGAAAACCATTTGCCCAGGAATTCACCTCAATCCCCATCAGACTTGCCAGAACTTGCCAGGAAAAATAATGGTAATTTTTTTTCCTTCTCTCCTGCTGGTCAGCTAGTCTGTTCTCAGTGGGCTTTACTCTCTCCCACATGACTTTGATGTTACTACTTGTGGTCACTCTGTTTTGTGCCCCTGTACCAAGCTGTGGCAACTCAGTTCCTGTGGAAATGTGCGTGGTCAGACAGAAGGTTTAAGATGAGGCATCACACTCTTGAGGATGTCCAGGCTGAGAAATTGATTTCCTCCTCTCATGCACTGAGAGGACTAGGAACACTGTTTTTGTTTGTTTTGTTTTGTTTTTTTATAAAAAGGAAACACTGACAAAACCATAGGCTAAGAGGGGTACAACTCCACACAATTCCCACCACCAGAACTCCATGTCCCATCCCATCCCCTGATAGATTTCCTATTCTTTATCCCTCTGGGAGTATGAACCCAAGGTCATTGTGGGATGCAGAAGGTGGGAGGTCTGGCTTCTGTAATTATTTCCCCACTGAACATGGGCGTTGACAGGTCGATCCACACCCAGCCTGCCCCTCTCTTTCCCTAGTGGGGCAGGGTTCTGGGGAATCGGAGCTCTAGGACACATTGGTGGGGTTTTTATTTCGGGAGGATAGAAACACCTCTTCCTGGGGGTATGTTATCTTGGCTTCTCGGTCTCTTCACATAAATTAATCAGCTCATGAAGTATTTTCCAGCTTGGACAGAACTTTTTCTGTGTTTGTCCAAGTCAATGATCTTCCTAGTCTTGGTCCTGCTCTCATCCCGTGTCTCTCAGATAAAGGAGGACAAACATTCAAATGCTTGTAGCAAATGCAGTGAATGCAAATTCAAGCCAAAGCTGCACCAGGCAGACTGGTCACAGGTGAAATTCTCATAATGTTGTGTGTGACTGAGGACTTTGACCTGTGGCTTAAGAACCTTCATTCATTTTTCTGTCCATTTTAGTCATTTTAACATGCACATTCCTATGCCTCTTAAAATTTAGATTACGTATATATATTTTTATTCCTGAGAGAGAGGAGAACCAGATTCTCACTCTGGCACATGTGATGCCAGGATTGAATTCAGGATCTCGTGCTTGGAGAGTCCATCACTTGATCTGTTGTACCAGCTCCTGTGTCATGAAAAGTTAGATTTTTGTGAGTTTTATTTATGTAATTTATTTTTGCCAGCCTGTTGCTCATCTCTGTTTTATGGTGGTGCTAGGGATTGAACCTAGGGTGTTAGAGCCTCAGACTCTGAAGTCTTCTGCAGAACCATTGTGCTACCTTCTCAGCTCCCAAAGTTGGATTTTTTTTAAAACAAAATCTACCACTTTATCTTCCATTCTCTGCCCCTTTCCCTCAGATAACCGTAGTTCTGTTGACAATGCCTGCTTGTTTTTTTCTTCAAATTTTGTTTTGTCTGTCCATCAACTTTATAGACTTACATAGCTTATGTGGGTGAAAGCATCCAGTAACTATCTTTTACCTTCTGACTAAAACTTGGGTCTTTGCTGCCTTTTGATCGGGAAAGACTGGTCACCTTTGACCTTATTTTCCCATCTACATAAATGATTCCATGCGTCTCACCCTTTGATATTGTGGAGAGCGTGTTGTGAGTTTGTTAACTCCCGTGAGCTTCGTGCGTGTAATGAAAAGGCCCAGCTGGATGGTAAAGTACCTGTCACCAGGGATCTCTGCTGCTGAAGGAGGTCTGGGTGACTTGGCTGAGGCCACCTGCCGCATATGCTGGTTCCAGCCTGTTTCCAGTGCGGCTGCGGCACCAGCTTCCTGTGGAAACTTACCTGCTCTGTCCTCATGGCCAGTGTCCTTTACACCAGCTGCATGAACATGCCCTTTGCACCAGGCACCCTGTCAGGCCTCGGGGGAGTCAGGGCACCGCATGATGAGGTGCTTTATGATGCTGTGGAGGTGATTGACGGCGCTCTCTGGTGACGTGGATGGGCAGCCTGTTGCTTGCTTTCTCTCCCAAATACTCCCCTAGGCCCCAGATTAGGAAATGCTTGTGAAAGTGTTAAATGACCAGGGTTTGGTGGTTGGATGAGGGCACAGCATCCCATTCCCACTGGTTTGGGTGGGTGTGTGGGTGTCACCAGGACCTCACGTGTGAGGTTTTCCACTCCCAGGCTGACTTTTTTCATTTTTCATTTCAGAGAGAGAGGGTGTCATCACCCACCCTAGCTCTGGTGTGCTCTCAGGTGGTACCGGGACTAGACCCCGGCTCATATACAACGGAAGGTGCAGGCCCTCCTGGGGGAGTTATCTGCCTGCCCCTACAGGGTTTTTCCTTTTTTTTTTCTTAAAGTTTATTTATTTTATTATTTATTTATTTATTTATTTATTTATTTACTTTGCCTCCAGAGTTATTGTTGGGGTGCAGTACCTGCAGCTATTAATCTACTGCTCCTGGAGGCTATTTTTTCCCCCTTTTTGTTGCCCTTGTTTATCATTGTTGTTGTTGTTGGATAGGACAGAGAGAAATCAAGAGAGGACAGGAAGCTAGAGAGTGGGAGAGAAAGACAGACACCTGCAGACCTGCTTCGCCAGTTGTGAAGCGACTCCCCTGCAGGTGGGGAGCCGGGGGCTTAAACTGGGGTACTTGCACAGGTCCTTGCACTCTGAGCCATGTGCGCTTAGTACCACCCGGCTAAGCCCCACCCCTCTTTTTTGGTCATTTAGACTGGACTGCAGTATTTGGCAAGAGGCAGACCTCATAGAGGCTTAAAATCTTAATCTCTGGAGAGGATCTGCCCCCCCAGAAGTAGTCCTTGGTGGTCTTTGGTGTCCACTGATATGCCTGCATGTTGTACTGGCTGTGGCATTGCGGACAGACTGATGGGTAGCGTCCTACCTCCAAGGGTAGAGGAGTGAGGACCAGAAATGCAGCAGGTGCTGGTGCAGGCCAGAATTTGAACTCCTGCTTGAAGTCATCCCACAATACTTGGCTTTTTAAAAAATATTTATTTATTTATTTATGAGAAAGATAGGAGGAGAGAGAGGAAGAACCAGGCATCACTGGTTCACATCATGCCCCCCCCTACACGCATGCGCGCACACACACATGCACACACTCACACACGCACACAGAAGTCAGAGCACCACTCCAGTACACGAACACGGGATCAAGCCTGCAGCCTCCTTCACTCTGCCAGCTGAGCTGTTTCCTCAGATAAAGCTGAATGTTTACTGCCAGCAATTGAGCTGAAAAAACCATGCATTCACCCTTGAGCCGGTGTGAGTCCTTTGCTGTGGGAGTGCGTAGTAGTCCTGGGTGTTGCTTCTCTCACCCTGGATGCCAGGCCTGCTCAGAGTCTTTCCTTCATATTTTTTTTTTTTTTTTGCCTCCAGGGTTATTGCTGGAGCTCGGTGCCTGTACTATGAACCCACTGCTCCTGGAGGCTATTTTTTCCCCTTTGTTGTCTTATCATTGTTGTGGTTGTTGTTGTTGTTGTTGTTATTGATGTCGTCGTTGTTGGATAGGACAGAGAGAAATGGAGAGAGATGGGGAAGACAGAGGGGGAGAGACAGACACCTGCAGACCTGCTTCACTGCTTGTGAAGTGACCCCTTCTGTAGGTGGGGAGCTGGGGCTCGAACCTGGATCCTTACGCCGGTCGTCGGTCCTTACGCTTTGCACTATGTGTGTTTAACCTGCTGCACTGCCACCCGACCCCCTCTTTCCTTCATCTTATCAATGTCTCTACTTATCAATGTCTCTACACTGCTTTCTGTGGAAATAAATCCTTCCCAACAGAAGCTTTTGCTCTGTGGTTGGGTCACCAACGTGGTTAGTGGCATTAGGGTGGTGGCTGGTCTGATTGAGTAAGAGCCAATGAGGGAACATTGGCTTCCCACCACTCACAGACTGACAGACTCACAGATGCCAGTTCCCAGTCCTGGACTTCTCCCCAGAATCAGCATTTCTCTGCAAGATTTCTGACAGGGCAGTCAGTAAACACCACCTGCTGTCGACTTACAAATGTAAACATTTTAAAGTAATTGAAGTTTAAAATAAAATTGAAGTTTAAAATTTAAAAAAAGGACTGAAAAATATGGGGGAAGATAACTGGCTTGAAGAAGGCAGGGGGATGTGGTTTCAAGGAGGTAGTAATGAGGGGGTTTGGAGCCATCTGCCAAATCTTAGAGAAAACGTAATAACTTGGCAGACAGCATATAAGTGGCTGGTAATTCATGAAGTATAAAGACATTTAGGAATGAAAAAACTCTCTAACCAAGACCTTTCCTCATTTCCATTTCCAACTTGGATTATTGCTTCTTTTTAAATTTTCATATAGTTTTTTAATTTTTAAATATTTATGGGTGGGTAGAATAAGAGAAATACCTACAGCACCACTTCACTGCAGGTGGAGATGGGGGGGATTGAACCCTGATCTTTGAGTGTAGTAACAGGTATGTTACCACCTGATCCTCATTGCTTCTTAAAAAAAAAAATTAAACTAGTCAATTTGAAGCAGCATTACATTATAACATCATAGAAGTTTCAGACATCCATTGTTAAAAAAAACTTGTGTCTGTATTGCTCACCACTAAAAGTCCATTCTTGTTCTTTTTAATTTAATATATGTTGTGTTTTTTGTTTGTTTGTTTTTGTTTTTTTGTAATGAGAGGGAGATACAGAGAGAGAGAGAAATTAAGGGCCCGGGCCATGGCCAGATTAAGTGCACATAAAAGTGCAAGGATCCTGGTTCGAGCACGTGGCTCCCCAACCATAAGGGAGTTCTTCACAAGTAGTGAAACAAGTCTGGAGGTGTCTTTCTCCCTCTTTATCTTTCCCTCCCTCTCAATTTCTCTCTGTCCTATCCAAAAAATTGAAAAAAATGGCCACAGGAGCAGTGGGTTTGTAGTGCAGGCACCAATCCCAAGTGATAACCCTGGAGGAGAGGGAGAAAGAGATATCACAGTACTGCTGAGCTCTGACTTATGGGAAAGCCCAGGGGATTGAACCTGGAAATTTGGAGCCTCAGCCAGGAAAATCTTTTTACATCACCTTTATGCTATCTCCCTCTGCCCTCTTTTTTTTTTTTAATTTCTTTATTGGGGAATTAATGTTTTATATTTGACAGTAAATACAATAGTTTTTTTTTTTAATTTTGAAAAACATGTTATTTTGCAAAAAGCTGAACCATCTCATCTTCAGTTCCTTTCTTGGATCTGAAGACAACAGACTCACTCCTGTGAGCTGGACTGAGCACCCCAGGGGTGCCAGGTGGTGGTTAGGTCCAGATTGGGGAGCACCCACTCCTCCAGTAAAGCCAGTAAAGTGTGTCTGCCGTGTTCTACCTGGTCAGTCCTCCAGAGAGAATACTGTACTTGCTTCATCACAGCTTCTTTGGGCACCCAAAGAAAATGTCTCCTCCTCATTTACTAGGGCATTTTCTTCCGTTCTTCTGAGTGTAACTTACTATGTGAGGAGAAAGTGTTGGCAATTACATATTCTTAGACCTGGCTACATGTAAGGGAGCCCATTGTCCCTCTCAGGAAACACAGTGTTGTGTGAAGAATGAGAAGTATCTCATCCCTGTCCTACTTTTTTTTTTTTTTTTTTTTTGTCTTTTTCTGAGAGACTGTAGCAAATAAATACTAAAATTTTCCCCTAGAAAGACCTGCAGATGGTGGAGGAGTGCTGTTGGTGTCTCTCCTAGTCTATGTCTTCATCCTTCTTTTTCTCTCAAATAAAGAAAACTTGGTCTGGGAAGACCACCCAGCAATAGTGTCCTGTATGAGTGAGACTCTTGGTTTCTTTCCCCAACGTCAAACCTGAGACAAAAATGCCCCCACAGCCGTGAAGTCCATTATCAGATTTGGGGGTGGGGGAGTGGGCTCTGTGTTCGCACCAAGGTTTCTTGGCTATCAGACAACTGTGAAAGAGCTAAGCTTTTCAAACTTTTGTTTACATGTTTCAGAGTCCCATCTGATGAGAGTATGATTTTTATGTTTAATGTAAATGACCTCTGGAAATTGACTACAGCTCTTTTCAAATGTTCAGAGCTAGTTTAAAAATTTTTTTATTATCTTTATTTATTAGATAGAGACAACCAGCAATCAAGAGGGAGTGGGGGTGATAGAGAGGGAGAGAGACAGAGAGACACCTGCATCCCTGCTTCACCATTCGTAAAGCTTTCCCCCTGCATGTGCTGACCGGGGGCTCGAACTTGGGTCCTTGCGCATTGTAGTACATGCACTCAACCAGTTGTGCCACCACCTGGCTGCAGAGCTAGTGTTTTTAAGTCTCCTGGCCAAAATAATATAGAGTTAGTATTATGACTAAAGATACCTATTAATGGCCTTCATACCAGCACGAAGGAGTAGCTGGCAGATTGTTTGAACACGTTATGCTTGTAATAATGTAAAGAACAGCAGACTTGTTAGTGCAATAGTTCCCTGAGCCTTGGAAGTAACATTACATAAAATAAAATTTAAAAATTTTTATATTTATTTATTTTCCCATTTGTTGCCCTTGTTGTTTTCCATTGTTGTCGTAGTTATTATCGTTGTTGTTATTCACCGCCTGTGAAGCGACTCCCCTGCAGGTGGGGAGCCGGGGGCTCGAACCGGGATCCTTATGCCGGCTCTTGTGCTTTGTGCCACATGCGCTTAACCCGCTGCGCTACCGCCCGACTCTCCTAAATATCTGACCTTCATAATCGAAGAAAAATTTCATTTGTTTACTTTTAATGTTTATTTTAGTGAGTGAAAGAGACCAGAGCCCTAGGGGCTCAGCTCTGGCTTATGGTGATGCTCAGGACTGAACCAAAGACCTCAGAGCCTCAGGCATGAAAGTCACTTTGCATAGCCAGTATGCTGTCTCTGAAGAAAATTCTTAAGGTTTCCCTTGCTGACAAATAGCAGGCCGGGTGTGGCACGCCTGGTTGTGTACACACATTATAATGCACAAGGACCTGGGTTCAAGCCCCCTCGTCTCCACCTGCAAGGTGAGCACTGAAGCAGAGCTACAGGTGTCTCTCTTTCTCTCCGCCTCTCTGTCTCCTCTCCCGATTGCCATCTGTTTCTATCAACTAAATAAATAAATGTTAAAAATCAAATACTAATATTTTGAAGATCTACAAATTTTCTATACACCACCTGATTAAGCCTGAAGCAGGATTTGGTGAGTCTGATAGCATTGTGTTAGAATTTCTCAAAGACTTAATGGAGGCCAGTGAGATAGTTCACCCGGGAAGGTACCAGCTTTGCCAGGCATGGGGCACAGGTTTGAACCCCCACTATACCACAGGAAGTACTTCAGTAGTGGTTATGCTGTTCTTTGGGGTGTGTGTGTGTGTGCGCGCACATTCAGACATCTCTCTCTCTCTCTCTTCTATCTTCTCTCTTCTCTCTGTTTCTCTCTCCCCATGTCTGAAAAGTGAGGCCAGAGAGGTAAAGCTCATACAACAATAACAACTACAGCAAAAACAAGTCTCACTGAAGAACTTGTTAATAGAATGAAGTCCTTGCTTGTCCCGTGGGGCTCTCTGGCCACACAGAAATCCCCGTCGGTTTTGTTAAGGGGCAGTGCTTCACTGCTTTTCTGTGGGCGGCTTCATTTTGGATATTGAACTTGGATCCTTGCTAAGGAACTTTGATGACTAACACTTTCTAATGCAGCATTCTTGGCCTGGAGGAAATCAATTTTCTTGTGAATTAAAGCCCCAGGAGAGGAAGGACACATTTTTGGAGGGGACTGACTATATGACTGTATCTGCTTTCCTGCTGATGGTTTCCAGAATCCAAAATGATGTCTTCCTCCATGAGTCCCTCTTCTGTTACGAGCCCTCTCTCCCTTTTTCTCAGCCATTTCCTTTACTCATTCATCCTGTCAGATTCTTTTCTTGCAAAGGTCATTTCTGGAAGAAGAAAAAAAAAAAAGAGAGATTTTCAGTGTTGAAGTGGGGGTAATGGTAGTTCTACAGAATAGCCGCTGGGGTTCTTTTTAGCTCAGGGATATAGTTTTGAAGAAAGTCTGAACATTGTAAATCAGTTGTCTTCCAAGTAAGATATATATATATATATATATATATATATATATATATATATATATATATTTAATATTTATTTATTCCCTTTTGTTGCCCTTGTTGTTATTGATGTCATCATTGTTGGATAGGACAGAGAGAAATGGAGAGAGGAGGGGAAGACAGAGAGGAGGAGAGAAAGATAGACACCTGCAGACCTGCCTTCACCGCTTTTGAAGTGACTCCCCTGCAGGTTGGGAGCCGGGGGCTTGAGCCGGGATCCTTAGGCTGGTCCTTGCGCTTTGCGCCATGTGCGCTTAACCCACTGCGCTACTGCCTGACTCCCACCAAGTAAGATATTTTTAAGCATCCAGATAGATGGGACTTTCTTGTAAGGATGGAGATTCCAGGGGAATGATTGTCCTTGATTCGGAATCTGCACCCACACTGCTGTTGAAGTAGCTGCTGATTGTAAAGGAAACTCTCCAGGACGACCAGGCTCACTCTAGATTGCCATCGACTTCTTAAAGCAGAACCTCCCCGACCCATGATGTTTGAGTTTGTGTCATGAGTCCAGCCTGAAGATTAGCTTTCTGTGCTCATCCCAGGACAGTTCTGAGCTGGAGTCTCTTTTCCTAAAAGTATGAGACCTAATCTTAAAGTGCCGGGGGCAGCTCAATTGATAGAGCTTTGGAACTGTATGCCTGAGGTTCCCAGGTCCGCCCCCAGTGCTGCAGGTATTGAAATGAGCCTTTGACTTCTCTCTCTCTCTCTCTCTCTCTCTCTCTCTCTCAATTTTTTTCCCCTTTCTTGACCTTGTTGTTTAAGGTTGTTGTGGTTATTATTATTGATGCCGTTGTTGTTGGATAGGACAGAGAGAAATGGAGAGAGATGGGGAAGACAGAGAGGGGGAGAGAAAGATAGACACCTGCAGACCTGCTTCACCACTTGTGAAGCGACTCCCTCTGCAGGTGGGGAGCCGGGGGCTCGAACTGGCATCCTTATGCCCGTCCTTGTGCTTTGCACCATGTGTGCTTAACCCGCTGCTCTACTGCCCAACCCCTCCTTTTTTTTTTTTTAACTTTTTTCTTCCCTGCCCCTTTAAAAAATTGTTTTTATTATTTGCAGACCACTGCTCAGCTCTGGCTTATGGTGATACTGGGGATTGAACCTGGGGCTATGGAGTCTCAGGCATGAGAATCTCTCTGCATAACCATTATGCTGACTACCACCCCTCTGACTTCTCTCTGTCTTGTGTCTGCTAAAATTCTCTCGAGTAGGTGATAAACAGCATCCTGGGGCCCTTTGATGTATCTGGTAGAACACATACATTACCATGCTCAGAGGTCCAGAGTCAAGCTCCTGGAGGTCACCCACTGCAGAGGGGAAGCCTCATAAATGGTGAAGCAGTGGTATAGGTGTCCGATTCTCCTCTCCTCCACCAAGGCCACTGGCTAGGTAGGGACACACCTGGTTGAGCGCACATGTCAGCGTGCTCAAGGATCCAGGATCAAATCCCTGGTCCCCACCTGTAGGTGGGAAGCTTCACAAGCAGTGAAGCAGTGTAGCAGATTGGTCTCTCTCTCTTTCTCTCTCTCTCTCTCTCTTTCTCTCTTTCCCTTCCTCCCCTCTCAAATTCTCTCTGTCCTGTCAAATTAAACAAAGCTTTAAAAAATACTTTGTAAGAGAACACTGAGGGCTACCATTGCGGGGCTTGATCTAACTTTCTTGTCTGGTGGGGGAGATCTCTTGGAGACATGGGGCAGATGAGGTCCTCAGTGGAGTGTCCTCCCCTGCATTGTCTGCCATCTGGCTGCTCTGCGGCCTGTGGGTGAGCTGTCCTGACCCAGCTCCCGTGTCTCTTCCCATGTCTGCCTGCATGGAGACCCTTCCCATCAGGACTTGCTCTAGCTTCATCCTTAAAGCAGGCAGGGTGGTGGTGTCCACATTCTGTACCCAAAGAAACACACTCAGGCAGATTTGTGGGACTGACTTAGATCATGAGGTGACGACGGGGACTCAGGCACAGGCAGACCTCAAGTCTTTTTAGCTGTTTGTTCTGCCACAGCAGTCTCTCTCTCTCTCTTTTTTAAATTGTGGTAAAATATGAGTAACATAAAGTTTCTCATTTCTGATTATAAAATTCATGGCATTAATACAGCCATACTATTGTACAACCATCCTTATATTTCTGGAGCACCTTCATTTTCCCAGATAAAATTTTTCCCACTCCGGGCCCCTTAAGTAGCAATGGCCTAAGTACCTTCTCCTCATATCCTGTTCACTACCACCTACTTTTGGTTTCCATGAATTTGAGGACTGTGCGCTTCCCAAATAAGTAGAGACATAGCTGACTTACTTCACTTAGTACAGTGTCTTCAAGACTGATCCAAGGTTATAGCCAGTGTCAGAATCTCATCCCTTCTGTCCTTCTCTGTCCTAAACATGATTGAATATACAGTTCAGCGGTTTAAAATATGTTCATGCTATTGTCCAAAGAGTCATTTATTTTTAGGAGTGAATGGTTTTCCATTGCTTGCATACCACAGTTGGGATTGTTTCCAAATATTATGAATAGGGAGTTGGGTGGTAGCGCAGCGGGTTAAGTGCAGGTGGTGCAAAACGCAAGAAACGCAAGGACCGGCCTAAGGATCCCGGCTTGAGCCCCTGGCTCCCCACCAGCAGGGGAGTCGCTTCACAAGTGGTGAAGCAGATCTGCAGGTGTCTTTCTCTCTCCTTCTCTGTCTTCCCCATCTCTCTCCATTTCTCTCTGTCCTATCCAACAATGATGACATCAATAACAACAATAATAACTACAACAATAAAACAACAAGGACATCGAAAGGGAATAAATAAATATTAAAAAATATTATAAATAATGGTGCTCTCCTCTGCCCTTTATTCTCTTGACATCTTTTAAAGACTAATTGTAAAAATCTTTTAACGTAAGTGTATTTTTACCTGTAAACAAACCAAATTTCCGGGGCTTCATGGATGTCAAGACTAATCTTCAAGTTTCTCTTAAAATCCACTTGGATTGGTGTAGAAAGAGGTTTGATTTAACTATGGGTGGGAGGGAGTGCTCGGGTGGAAATAACTAGCTAAAAATTGAATCGTTTTTATTTATTGAAGGAGCTCACCAGCAAGTGCCTGTCAGGAATGAAGCAGACAGCTGTGAAACTTTGAAAAAGGTCGACACAAAGTCTTCCTCAGAGAAGAAGAGTCACAGAGCATCTAAAGAAGACATATGTTCAGAGAAGCAGGACACGCCTGCCGCTGAGGTCTGTCTGTTTTCCTTAGTGTTTTGTTTTTTTTAATACCCATTTTTCCTCCTCAGAGTGCAATAATACATTCTAAGTGTTAATGTCGTTCTCATGCTTTTCAAAGATACCCTTGGGTCAGCTATGCATTTGATTCAATACTGATCATCTGTGCTTTTGATTTGTTGAGGAAGTTGCGTTTATCTTCTCATCAGCTAGGTGGTAAAAAATATATTTTAATGACATCAGTTAAGCTTATCCTCTCGAGAGAAGCTGTTATTAAACAGAAGTGTTAATTCCTGGGTAAAGATGGTAGAAAGCCAAGCCACACCCCTTCCATAGGCCGGAATCTGAAAGAGGAGGGTCTTTCTGGCTCAAGTGAGTGGGCCTTAGTACAGCTGAACCTCACACTAGAGAGCTGAGGAGTCGCACTATTTCGCTATCTCCTTCTGTTCCCACCAGTGAGGCTCAGGCGAACAGCATCTAGAAAGTAGAACCCAGCTGTCTGTCTCAAGGAAAAGCCAGCAGGCCCCAGTAAACGTGGGGAAGGGGTTGGAGAGACATGACCTCTGTAACTTGAGAACAGAGCTATCTTAACACAAGCACAGTGGGAGAAGAAAGCATTCAGAGATGCAAATCTACTATATCTGGTACTATAGCGCAAAAAAAAAAAAAAGAAAGGAGCAGCTCACTCAGAAGACAAGTGAAGATTCCAGTCTTAGAGGAAAAATGAGAACTTTTTTTTTAATGCAGCATCTGGGAATAAACCCTCAGGGTTTCTGAACCTCCAAACCCTAATTTTTTTTTTTTTTTATGCCTCTAGGTTTATTGCTGGGGCTCAGTGCCTGCACCACGAATCCACTGCTCCTAGAGGCTTTTTCCCTTTTGTTGCCCTTGTTGTTTTATTGTTGTGGTAGTTATTATTGTTATTATTGATGTTGTTGTTGGATAGGACAGAGAGGGGGAGAGAAAGACACCTGCAGACCTGCTTCACTGCTGGTGAAGTGACTCCCTGCAGGTGAGAAGCCAGGGGCTTGAACCAGGATGCTTACGCCAGTCCTTGTGCTTTGCACTGTGTGTGCTTAAACCGCTGCGCTACCGCCCTACCCCCCAAATTCTTTTTTTTAAAGAGGGAGGCACTACAGCACCCCTCTGTGACCCATGAGGTGCTGTCTGTGCCATCCTTAATGCTCCCATGTGGTGCCAGGGCTTCAGGCCAAGACCTCACACACAGGCGAGTGTGAGCTCTACTGGATGAGCTGTGTCCCAGCCCCACTGATTTTGTTTGTCTGTTTGTTTGTTTTTATCAGCCGTAACATCTCTTAGCCTCATTCTAGTACATTATCTTATCCTTAAAAATTGGTTGGGGGTGAGGGAGATTGCATAGTGGCTCTGCAAAGAAACTTTCATGCCTGAGGCTCCAAAGTCCCAGGCTCAATCCCTAGCACCACCATAAGCCAAAGCTGAGCAATGCTCATGTGTGTATGTGTGTGTTATTAAAAATAAAGAAGGGGATCGGGTGGTGGCACAGTGGGTTAAGTGCATGTGGTGCAAAGCGCAGGGACCAGCGTAAGGATCCCGGTTCAAGCCCCTGGCTCCCCACCTGCAGGGGAGTCGCTTCACAGGCGGTGAAGCAGGTCTGCAGGTGTCTATCTTTCTCTCCTCCTCTCTGTCTTCCCCTCCTCTCTCCATTTCTCTCTGTCCTATCCAACAACAAACGTCATCAACAATGGCAATAATAATAACCACAACAAGGCTACAACAACAAGGGCAACAAAAGGGAGAAAAAATGGCCTCCAGGAGCTGTGGATTCATGGTGCAGGCACCGAGCCCAGCAATAACCCTGGAGGAAAAAAAAAGAAAGAAAGAAAGAAAAAGAAAGAAATGGGGTGGGGAGGAGAGGATCAGTGGCACACCTGATTAAGAGCCCATGTTATAATGTGCAAGGAGCTGGGTTCAAGCCCCTGGTTCCCACCTGCAGGGAGTCGCTCCACAAGCTGCAAAGCAGGTCTGCAGGTGTCTGTCTTTCTCTCTCCCTCTCTATCTCCCCATCTCTCTCAGTTTCTCTCTGTCCTACTCAACAAAATGGAAAAGATGGCCACAGAAGCAGTGGATTTGTAATGTCAGCACCAAGTCCCAGCAATAACCCTGGAGGCAAAAAAAAAAAAAAGTCATCTAAGTTGTAAACATGGGAAGTAGGATTAAAAGAAGTTGAAAGTTTTGTCTTTCTTGGAAAGAGCTGCCCACGACTGAGGAAAAGAGAAACTTGTAGTTTCAAGAGCAAAAAGAAGAAAAGCTCTTTTCCTGTCTGGCTCCTAACTTTTGTGGGCTCTTTAAGGAATTACTGTCTGCATGCACAGGAAGCAATCACTCAAATGTTGGCAGTCTCTCTGATTTTGTTTCAGTTGCTTCTGTTCAACTTAAATAAAACTGCGGCTTCTGCTTCTGTTCTGTTCCTTGCTAGAGTGGCCCTCGTGTCGCAGGTTTTTATGCTCTGCCGTCCCCATGGGTCCATGTGTTCAGAGCAATCATTCAGAACAAGGCCAAAGACAGTGGGTGGGGCCCCATTGTGAGCTGGGTGGTGGGGTTTAGGATGCTTCCTGTTATTCCTTCTGAAGTGTTTTTATGTTTATTTACATGTGTTTTATTGCTGGGGCTTGGTGCCTACATGGCAAATCCACCGCTCTTGGTGGCCATTGTTTCCTTTTTATTTTTTCCTTTTCTTTATTTGATAAAACAGAGACACTTGTGGGAGCTGGGCGGCAGCACACTGGGTTGAGCACACATGATACTAAGTGCAAGGATCCTGGCTCAAGCCCCCGGCTCCCCACCTGCAGCAGGGGCTGTTCACAAGTGACGAAGCATATCTGCGGGTGTCTGTCTTTCTCTTTCCCTCTCTTGTCTCCCCCACCCCTCTCAATTTCTCTCTTGTCTTATGCAATAAAACGGAAAAAATTGCCACCAGGAACAGTGGATTTGTAGTGCTCATACTGAGCCCCAGTGATAACCATGGAGGCAAACAAAACAAAACAAAAAAAAACCCTCAAACATGTTTAAAGCGTGTGAAGCTTCCCCCCTGCAGGTGGGGAGCTGGGCCTCGAATCTGGGTCCTTGCACACAGGAATGTGTGTGTTTAACCAGGTGCGCCACCACCACCACCAACAACCACCCCCCACCCCCTACCCCCCCCTTTTTTCTTTCTTTATGTCCCATGGCTTTTGTTTCAATTATGTAACAAGTGAGAGGTGTTGTTTGTTTGTGTTTGTTTTAAGTCAAATGAAAGCAACACAGGAGGCATAGCCATGACAAGTAGTGCGCACCAGGCGTGAGTACAGACAACTTGATGGTGCAGACACCACAGGCAACAGGAGAGAGCTCAGTCAGCAGAGTGCATGCCTTGCCACATTCAAGGACTCGGTTCGAGCCCTAGGCACCACACTCACAGCTCCAGAGGAAGTTCTGTGGGTGGAGGAGCTGTGTTGTGGTATCTCTCGTCTCTCTCCCTCTCTGTCTCTGTCTGAAATTAACAGAGGAAGAACAGTGTAATTGTGCAAGACTCTGCTGTCAAACACTCAACTAAGTAAATAAACAAAGGGCCGGGAGATAGCACACTGAGTTGAACACACACTTGACCATGTGCAAGGACCTGGGTCCCAGCCACATGAGCCATCATCCTAAGCAGTGGAGCAGTACTGTTGCCAAAAGTTGCTGGGGGCAGTGGAATCCCAGAAACGAAGTCCCTGCATGCAGAGTAGAGGAAATGTTGAAATTAGGAGCCGAAGCTTGGCAGCCTTGCCTGTGGGCTCAGAACTTCCCCGTTGCCCTGCCCTGAAGTACAGTCCAGCTCCGAGATGTGTCGACTCCACAGCCTAGTGACCTGGGTGGGGTCTGGGTAGGGGGCAGGTGTAAACCCTTGGAGTGAATCCCTTTAGAGCCCAGGCCTTGGGCTTCCAGTCTGGTGGCTCCTAGAAACCTACTGGATCCCTCTTGCCTTCTCCGGCCTTTGAGTAAGGAGGTGACTTCCGCGGGGTTGGAGGGCCTCCCATGTGCCGTGTGGACCGGAGGGAGAGGTGTGTGTGTGTGTGTGTGTGTGTGTGTGTGTGTGTGTGTGTGTGTGTGTGTGTGAACAACCCAAGGCTCTTTCTTATTGTGTATATGTAGCTTTGGCACATTCTTATGATTCTAAATGGTCTCTTGCTAGAAGTTAATGGGGAACTTGGTTGTCAGTGGTTCCCTGACATTCTAGCATTTAGCTGACTTGGAATCCAAACCATTTCCCTACACCTGCATATGGAAGTTTGTGACTTCTGTTTTTCATAAACCACACTATGGGGAGCTATTTTGTTTTTAAGTCTTGACTGATATATATATATATCCAGGAGAGGCCATATGTAACATTTCAAAAAGGAAAAAAAAGTGGTCCGGGAGGTGGTGCAATGGATAAAGTGCTTGACTCAAGCCTGAGGTCTTGAGTTCAAGTCCCGGCAGCACATACATGTACCAGAGTGATGTCTGGTTCTTTCTCTCTATCCTCCTATTTCTCATCAATAAATAAATAAAATCTTTAAAAAATAAAGTTGTATTTTCTAAAAAAGGAAAAAATCAATTTAAAAGATTCACATTCACACACCTCACATATATCACATATTTATAAATGATATGCAGCCTATATGTAACTGATGCTAAAGTTAACTTTTCAGAACCACATCTTTTCACTCGTTTTACTGAGGGAGGGCTTTACTGGTTTACAGTACAGCTGTTGACACATGGGCACAGTCTCATCTCACTGTGATAGATGTCTGCAAAACACTCTCATCCCCAACTTAGGTCCTTTTCCACCAGCAGGGCCCCAAAGCTCCCAGCCCCTTCTTTCCCAGAGTCCTTTGCTTTGGTATAATATATCAAAGCCAGTCCAAGTTTTACTCTGTTTCCTTTTTCTGCAGAACCACATTGGGGGGGGGGGGGATCTTAAGCATGCTCTTACTTTATTTACTCAAAAATCTTAAACTTGCTCGGAACAGAGGTTGGAGAGCTGGTTATCTTCCTCAAGTTCATCTGTAAACACATGGTAACACACACACACACACACACACACACACACACACACACACACACACACCTCACTTGCCAGTTGTGCTTCTGCCTGGTCTTCTGGTTTTTCCTCAGTGTAATTCATGCGAGTCGCACATTCCAAGTGAACAGGTGTAGGCTGCCGGCTTTGCTGCCGCTCAAGCTCACACAGCCAGCTGTGATTTGTAAGAAGCAGATACTTTTTGTTTTCTTCCTGTTTAGCCCCCAAGGAATTTTATAGGCAGTTTTATTTGTTTTTTCCCCCCTACTACAAAGATTGAAGAGGGTAGGGAAATGAAGTGAGAAAGAGAGAGAGAGAATGACATAGAGAAGCTCTTTTATTCATCTGTCATCAATTTAAACCTTCACTGAAAGTTTTCTTTCTCTCTTTAGCAAGAAGATTCATACAGGAAGAAGAAGCTTCAGGAGAAGAAGGAAGGAAACTTACAAAATTTAAATTGGAATAAAAATCGAACCTGTCGGAAAAACAAGAAAAGGGGAACCACTCAAGTGTCACGGTGCGTTCTCTCTACAGCCCTTTTGCCAGAGAGAGAGAGCGAGAGCGAGAGACAGAGAGCGAGAGAGAGAGAGCGAGGGAGAGAGAGCGAGCACAAGGGCATCAGAGCATCACTCCAGCAGGTGCAGGGTCAGGAATTGAACTTGGGACCTCATGCTTAAGTGTCCAGTGCCATAGGTGCTGTACCATTTCCTGGGCCACTTAGCTATTGCCTTTGCTCAGTCTGATAGTTTAAATATTTATATTTTAAGATAAAAAAAAGTATGTTCTTGAAGTTAACATGTCTTGGTTATGTTTAATTTATTTTGTTAAAAAAAAAAATTCCTGGGAGTCGGGCGGTAGCGCAGCGGGTTAAGCCCACGAAGCGCAAGGGCCGGCCTAAGGATCCCGGTTCGAGCCCCCGGCTCCCCACCTGCAGGGGAGTCGCTTCACAGGCGGTGAAGCAGGTCTGTGGGTGTCTGTCTTTCTCTCCCCCTCTCTGTCTTCCCCTCCTCTCTCCATTTCTCTCTGTCCTATCCAACAACAACAGCAATAGCAACAATAATAATAAATACAGCAAAAAACAAGGGCAACAAAAAAGGGAAAAAAATAAAATTCCTAGTGGGGGTAGATAGCATAACGATTTTGCAAAGGGACTCTCATGCCTGAGGCTCCCAAAGTCCCAGGTTCTATCCCCTGTAAGACCATAAGCCAGAGCTGAACAGTACTCTGGAAGAAAAAAAAAAAAATCCCTGAAAGAGGGCCAGTGAGCCAGCTCATCTGTAGGAAGCTGCTTTGCCATGTGCCTGACCACTTTCGAGCCCCTCCCCTAGCACTGGGAGAAGCTTTGGTGCTGTGGTCTTTCTGTCTCATTCTCTCTAAAAAGTTAGCCCAGAGGGAAGGGAGACAGCATAATGGTTATGTGAAGAGACTCTCGTGCCTGAAGCTCTGAGGTCCCAGGTTCAATCTTCTGCACCACAATAAACCAGAATTAAACGGTGCTCTGGTGAAACATAAATGAATTAATAAACAAATAGTAAAAGTTGGTCCAGAGCAGTGAAGTAGTGCACACATGAGCCAAAGAGATGCAGGAGAAGAAATGGGGAAAGTACCTTACAGGGACCATGTTTGTTTTATACAAATGGTAAAAAGCTGTGGCAGGTCTTAAGAACAGGCCGCTGAAGCTCTCCTGCAGACAGGGGCATTGCTGTGCCTGGGTCAGGCAAGAGTGTGCATGTTTCTATGGAGAACCACAGGGCACAGCTGCTCCCCCTGTTCTCGGCTTGACGTGACCTGCTGTGTGTGTTCTGGAGTCCGTGGCGTTGAAAGAGAGCCTGCCCTCTCATGGGCCTCCTGGAAAGCCTGGGGGAGGGTGGGTTTTTCCAGCCCAGACCCTTAGGCAATAGCTGCAGTCTTGGCTTGGTGTGTGCAGCGTGCCTCTCTGCGCCCTGGATTCTCCGCAGGGAGGGAGGGAGCACCTCCTTGCCTGCCTTGTCAGTCAGCCTAGTCTCTGATGCTCTGTGGATTTTTCATAGGGGTGATCATTCCCAGCAGGTCAGTGGTGTGTTCACACTCTGACCCATCTGTGCCCAGTGCTGTGCCCTCGGCGTTTGGGTTGCCTAGGGCGACTTCCTGCCACTCCCTGTGCGCACGAGCCCAGAGACCCCGGCAGGTGCTGCCCCTATGCTCTTCCTCTCCAGTTCCTGGGATGCAGGTGACCCCCATCTCCTGCACTGCAGGCACCTCCTTCCAGGCCCCCCTCATTGAAGTCAGTCAGGCCCAGCTCCCTGATGCCCACACCAGCCGCCTATAGAGGGCGCTCTCACAGCCCCAGCCATCGGACTGTGTCTCTTCCAAGGCAGCCCCTCCCCACCGCTGCTTCCTCAAGAACTCAGTGAGGCTTTGAGACAGGGTTCTGTCCATTTTTTTTTTCCTTCGTTTTCTTTTCCTTCTAGTAACTACATCTTCAGCTCATGGGGAGGCGCCCACTCTGCTGCATGGGGACATTGACAACCCCCCCCCTCAATTTCTGTGTTGCCTTTTGTCCCCCAGGAATGATGGGTCTCATGAGAGAGATTGGTGTTGGGCTGTGAACTCTTCGGGGAGGAATTTTTATTTTCTTAGGAGATACTAAACCTTTCAGAATAGCACTTGGCACACGGTAACCACTCAAAAAATATTTGCTCAGTGAAGTAATGAAGGGGAAATTTTTTTTTTTAATTTTTTCATTTTCTAGGGTTATTGCTGGGTCAGTGTCCATATAATGAGCCCTCTGCTCCCGGTGCCCCCCTCCCCTTTTCTTCACGATAAGGTGAGAGAGGGAGAGAGAAGGGGAGACAGTGTGCAGCACTGCTCCAGCACTCACGAAAATGCTCCCCATCCCCGCAGGTGGGGAGGGGTGGGTCTTGAACCTGGGTCTCTGCGTGTGGTGACTTGTGCACTTTACCAGGTGTGCCACTGCCCGTCTCTGAAGTAAGACTGAAAGGAGAGCACTTTGTGCCTGCATCTAGATGCCAAGGAGCAGGAGCAGCTGCTGAGAGCCGTGTCGCACAGCATCACTGACACAGGCCCTGAGCTCTGGTTCTGGACCTGCCACTCCTGGTGGCCCTGGGGGAGGGGCTACACTCCCCTCACTGTGGGAGGGCAGGGGCATAAGGGAGCTTGGGGACGCTCCCTGAGTCTACAATAGTGCCATTTCTTTCCCCTCCCCTTCCTTCCCTTTCTCTCCCCTCCCCTCCCCTCCCCTTCCCTCTCTACTCCTTTCCTCTCTTTCTTCTTTTTTTTTTGGGGGGGTGGGGGCTCCAGGGTTATGTTGCCTGTTTCTGGAGGCCATTTTGTTGCTCTTGTTGTTTATCGTTGTTGTTATTATTACTGTCATTGTTGTTGGATAGGATAGAGAGAAATGGAGAGAGGAGGGGAAGACAGAGAGGGGGAGATAAAGATAGACACCTGCAGACCTGCTTCACCGCCTATGAAGAGACCCCCCTGCAGGTGGGGAGCCGGTAGCTGGAACCGGGATCCTTATGCCGGTCCTTGCACTTTGCACTATGTATGCTTAACCTGCTGTGCTACCACGCACCCTCTTTCTTTCTTTGTAAGATTCATTTATTCACAAGAGCAGGAAGACAAATGGAGCCAGGGCATCACTCTGACATAGACAATGCCAGGTTTTGTACTTGGGGGCCTCCTGCTTACAAGTTACTTGCTCTACCTGCCAGACTGCCTGACGTCCTGACGCCACCCCTCCCTCGATGACAGTCTTCTCACAGCGCCCCAAAAGGCAGCCGTCCCAGCCGTCCCGGGTGCAGCATTAACCTCTGGCAGGTCTCCTGGGACGTGTGTGTATGACAGCATGAGCCTGTGACTTCTGTGTGACTCTTGCAGGCCTCCCGAGCAGACTGAGCCAAAGCTTGCGGGGAGTGACTTCGAGAGGTCGGAGCCCAGCAGCGACAGTGAGGGGAGGAACTGGTGCCCTCAGGAGAGCCCTGGGGGGACAGGGAAAGCCAGTGCCGGGGCGGAAAGCAGCTGCCCTGCGCCGCCCCCAGGAGAGGCAGGTACGTGCTGGTGCCCGAAAGCGGCATCCTGATGGGACTCGGCATGCAGGGTGGCACACGCACTAGAGCCTGGGGCAGAGCTCAAGTTCCCGTGGCTTATTCGCTTGAGAGAAAATGCCTTCAGTCACCATACAGTTAGTTACCTGAAGAGTCTGGAGGAGCAGCACCTGAACACCCAGAGATGGGAGAATGTCGTGTGCTGTGGTCCGAACTCCCGGCAGAGCGTCTTATTAATAAAATCACACCACATCGAAAGAGACAGGAAGATCAGAAATGCTTTGAGCTGGGAAGACAGCATAATGGTTCTGCAAAAGCCTTTCAAGCCCAAGGCTCTGAAGTCCCAGGTTCAGTCCCCAGCCCCGCCATAAGCCAGGGCTGACCAATGTTCTCTCTTTGCTCTCTTTTGTTCTCTCAGTGGTCTCTTTCTCTCTCGGTATCTTCCCCTCTGTATCTACTCTTTCTCATTAAAATAAACAAAATAAAAATAATAATGCTTTTAGGTGAAACAGAATCCAGGAGCAATTGCCAAGGCACAAATGACTTTTGAGGTGTGGGAGACATCGAGAATGTGTTAAACCTTGGTGGCAACAGTCTTTGTCTGAAGGTCATTTGTCAGGTGCAAATCTCTGATCCCTCGAGAAGTATCCAGGTCACTCTTTGCACAGACCCCAAACCCTTCAGGGAAGGAGCCAAAGGTCAGAGTTACAGATACGCATTTTGCATAATCACAAGGCCTTGTGGGCTACTAATTTTATTTTTTTTAACTATATTTATTGGGTAGAGACTCTTAGAAATTGAGAGGGAAGTGGGGGACAGAGAGAGACAGAGAGAAACCTGCAATACTGCTTCATCACTTGTAAAGTTTTCCCCCTGCAGGTGGCGACCGTGGGGGCTTGAACCCATGTCCTAGGCATCGTAGCATATGCACTCAGCCAGGTGCACCACCACCTGGTCCCACCACGTGGGATTCTTAGGGGAACACACCTGTTAATAATCATTCTTAGACAGAGGAATACACCTGTTAATAATCAACCAGGCGTGTGTAACTATGGAGGCTTTAGGTAGAATCAGTAGAATTTCTTCTGGTTTTTATTTATTTATTTATTTATTTTTGCCTCCAGGGTTATTGCTGGACTTGGTGCCTGCACCATGAATCCACTGCTCCTGGAGGCTGTTTTTTCCCCCTTTTATTGCCTTTGTTGTTTTAGCCTTGTTTTGGTTATTATTGTTGATGATGTAGTTGTTGGATAGGACAGAGAGAAATCAAGAAAGGAGGGGAGACAGAGGGGGAGAGAAAGACAGACACCTGCAGACCTGCTTCACTGCCTGTGAAGCGACTTCCCTGCAGGTGGGGAGCTGGGGACTCAAACCAGGATCCTTAACACCGGTCCTTGCGCTTTGCGCCAGGTGCGCTTTGCCTGCTGCGCTACCACCCAACCCCCAAATCAGTAGAATTTCTAACAACAAATCCCAAGAACTCTGGGATCAGCAAACGTCTTCAACAGTCCTGTCCCGTCCCAACATCTGACCACTCTCCGGTGCCCTCATGCAGCTGGCTGGTGGGCCAAGGGGTGCTTGCTCCAGACAGACCCGGAGTCAGCTGGGGCCCCATGAGCGAGCCCTGCCTTCTCTCCCTCCCTGCAGAAGCACCGTGCGCGGAGTCTGGGAAGCCGAGCTCCGAGAAGGCCTGCTCCGACTCCAGCTCCGACTGCGGCAGCTCCTCGGGCAGCGTGCGAGCCAGCAGGGGCAGCTGGGGCAGCTGGAGCAGCAGCAGCTCCGATGGCGACAAGAAGGCGGCGGCTGGAGCCCAGCACTTCCTGCCAGCTGGTGAGTCCCCAGCCACCCAGCGGTTTCCACTCAGCCCAGAGCCAGATGGTGCTGTGGTGTGAGCATGTCCTTGGCATTGGATTGGAACCCCCTTCCATTTCTTTTCTTTCCTCCCACCCTCCTTCCCTTTCTATCGTTGTCACTTTTGGTGCCTGACTCTGAGACAATTCATTGAGCGTGTGTGTGTGTGTGTGTGTGTGTGTGTGTGTGTGTGTGTGTGTGTTTGCCTCCAGGGTTATTGCTGGGGCTCAGTGCCTGCACCACTAATCCACTGCTCTTGGAGGCTATTTTTTCCCTTTGGTTGCCCTTGTTGTTTATCATTGTTGTTGTTATTGTTATTGTTGCTGTTGCTGTTGTTATTGTTGGATAGGATAGAGAGAAATTGAGAGAGGACGGGAAGACGGGGAGAGAAAGATATCTGCAGACCTGCTTCACCGCCTGTGAAGCAACCCCCCCTGCATGTGGGGATCCAGGGGCTCGAACCGGAATCCTTACGCCTGTCCTTGTGCTGCGCGCCATGTGCACTTAGCCCACTATGCTACCACCTGGCACCTGCTTCCTCGTTTTTTTAAGGAGAGAGAGACAGAGAGAGAGAGAAGCAGCACAGAAACTTCAAACTGACAGGGCCAGCTTTGAACCTGGGCCACACACACGTCTAAGTGAGCTATTTCACCAGTCCCTTTAAAATTTTTAAATTAATAATTGAATAATGGTTTACAAGATTATAAGATTACAGGGTATAGTTCCACACCACACCCTCCTTCAGAATCCTGTGCCCCCAACCTCCAACCCATAACTGCTATAGAGACAGTTTTGTTTACGTGTGTGTGTGTGTGTGTGTGTGTGTGTGTGTGTGTCCACATGCACAAGTTCTCTGGTTTCCACATAGGAATGAAGCCATCTGGTAGTTGTCTTTCATCTTTTGACTTATTTCTGTAAGCATAATCACCTCCAGTTCTCCATCCATTTTGTCCCAAAGGACACAATGTCATCTTTTTGGACTGCAGAGTAGTAATGCTCCATTCCATTCCCCCCCCCCCACTTGTGTATTTTCCTATTGCAACAAAATATACACAAGCACAAAATTTACCCTCTCGGGGCTGGGGAGCTAGACATGGCACAATGCCAGAGGACCCACTGACAAGGTTTTGGTGTTTTTTTTTTTAGCTATTTTACAGTGAGTGGCATCAAGGACATTCACATTGTGATGCCACCACTGCCACCAAGAGCCCAAGGACTTCTTGAGCCCCGTCTCTTCTGAAATAAAATCAGTCTTTAGAAACGCTGGGAGACAGCATACTGATTATGAAAAATTGCCGCCATGCCCGAGTCTGTAAAGTCCCAGGTTCAATCTCTAGCACCTTCATAAACCATAAACCAGAGCTCAGCAGTGCTCTGGTTAAAAATAATAATGTTTTTTTTTTTTTAAAAAAATAATAACGGGGCTCGGTGGTAGCGAACTGGGTAAAGTGCACATAGTATGAAGCATAAGGACTGGTGCAAGGATCCTGGTTCGAGCCTCTGGCTCCCCACCTGCAGGGGTGTCACTTCACAAGCGGTGAAGCAGGTCTGCAGGTGTCTATCTTTCTTTCCCCCTCTCTGTCTTCCCCTCCCCTCTCACCTTCTCTCTGTCCTATCTGACAACAACAAAAATGGGAAAACTGGCCTCCAGGAGCAGTGGATTCGTAGTGTAGGCACCAAGTCTCAGCAATAACCCTGGAGGCATAAATAATAATAATAACCTGAATCTGTAAGTATCACACACTTGACAAATAGATCTGATTGATTACGATGCCCAGCCTGCATTTTGGTACCTAGGACAGTTGAATAGCACCTGTAAGAGCGCGTCCTATTCTGTTTTTATGCAGGAGACAGCGCCACACAGGATGACTTTGCTTCGAAGACATACATGTCCTTGAATATCCCATTCAGCCTCTGCCACCCCAGGTAAGTCTCCTATTCCTGGCCTCGACACAGGGTTTCAGGCGCTGCTGTTGCTGTCAGTGTCTTCTGTCACACTGCTTCTGCGCGTTAATAGTTCTCAAAGATTCAAGAAAATAAAATCTGCTTTTACTGGTGACTCAGAAGTGGTGGTCTTTCCAAGTATACTTGACACAGTGGTCCTCATAGAGAAGGAACTACTTGGGAAGCTGTATGGTGACACACCTGGTTGAGTGCACGTTACAATGTGCAAGGACCTGGGTTCGAGTCCCTGATCCCCACCTGTAGGAGGAAAGCTTTGCAAGTGGTAAAGCAGCGTTTCAGGTGTCTCTCTGTCTCCCTCTCTATCACCCCCTTCCCTCTCGACTTCTGGCTGACTCTGTCCAATAAATAAATAAAGATGATACCCAAAAAGAAAAGGAACCATTTGGGGAAATGCCTTCTTTGTAAAAGTAGAAAGAATAGACCATCATTTTGTTTTGTTTTTAGATAGAGGCAGAGGGGGAGAGAGAGACCACAGCACCGAAGCTTGGGGTCGGGGGAACAGGCCAGAGAGCTAGTTCACCGGTAGGGCTGTGCCTTGCCATTGGACACACCCCAAGTTCAAGCCATGACACCGACATGGGAGATGCTATGGCAACACAGCAAGCTCTGGTACTCTCCCTCCCTCCCCCCTTCTCTGTCTTCTTTCTGTCTATCTGAGCTAGCATATCAGGAACAATGAAATCACAGCAACATACCTGAGACCCTAGCTCTGCCAAAAAGAAAATTGTAAGAAGGAATCATCTGTCCCTTGCGTGGAGTAAAACAGAGCCCTGAAAGTTTAGGGCACTTTGCAGAAACCTAGGGAGGTGACAGTCACAGCTTTGCTGCCCCCCTGGGGGATGGCTCCTGCAACTCAGGCCAGAGTAAACCAGCCTTTCAGCACGTGAGGGAGGCAGGCAGGGCTCTCAGAGCGAGGGACGGACTCCTGGCGCCCAGGCATCAGCCATGAGTTGAGTGGACAGAAGGTGCTTGTCAGGTTGAAACGGTCCCTTCGTTCAGGAGACTCGCTCAGCTGGAGCTCTAGGGCACTGGGAAGCAGTGTTTCCATCATTTCTGTTCGGGGTTCTAGAAGGTGAACCAGGGACTAAGTAAGGTCTCTGGAGTCCCTGGAGCTCACGCTGTTTTACTGTTCATTAAGTAAGACTTGTAAGGGCTGGAGAGACAGTTGGCTGGGAAGGACACGTGCTTGCCATGTGTGCAGCTGTGGTTGGAGCCCCAGCACCACATGAGAGGTGCCTTGTCACCAAGGGAAGCTCCAGTGCTGCGTTTTCTTTCTCTCTGTCTCTGAATAAAAAGCGATTTCCAAAGTGATGAAATTTGCACGTACAACACCTGTCCTCACCCTACTGCAAAAAATAAAAAAAAGACTTTGCTGGATCTAGGGTAATGTGTGTGCTTGACAAGGTCCTCCACTTCCCACTCAGCTCCCTGTTGCATCTTGGGAACATACTCTTCCATGACCCTTTTCAGGCTGTGAGCCTATTGGTAAAAGAGTTCAAGGAGGAAACCCACCAGTTGGCTGCACAATGCTCGTGTCTCTGTTTGGTGGAGAGCCAGCAGCATCTCAGTTCTTCCTTTCTCCACAGAGACATGAGCAGCCTCTCAGGGTACGCAGAGCCGCCCTGCCCCATCCTGCCCACGGGGACACTGGGTTCCGAGGAAGATAAAGGTGAGCCAAGCTCGTGCATTGTGCGCATGAGTGCTAGGCTTTGCAGGGGCAGCCAGGGGCCAGCGTGTGGGTGGCCAGGGCCCTTCATAAAGCTGTTTGTGGGAAAGGTGCCCCGACTTCCGCTGTCCCCACTGAGCAGGAAGGACGCAGCCTGTGAAGTAGATGGAAGCACGAGGCCCTTAAGCAGCTGCCCTCCCCAGCATCTTCCGGTCTGATCCACAGACACCCACGTTCACGGGCCTGGGAGTTAGCTCAGTGGCTAACACGCAAGCCTTACCATGTGCAGGGCCCTAGGTTCAATGCCCATCACCTCCGTGGGAGGACCGTGGTCAGCACCAAAGGGCTCTATAAATGCCCGAGTCCCAAGTGGCCCACAGACCTGGCTCCGTCCTTGTTCCCTGAGCCCGTTGGCCACCCCCTGCCTGGGCTGTGCTAAGGCCACCAGTCACCTTCCCCCTGTGTGTCCAGTGCCTGTGTATAACCCTTTCAACTCCCCCTTATACCCATCTGTCCATCAGGTCTTCACTGCCCCCCACCCCAACCCTGGCCTTCAGCTTGCCCGTGTCTTAAAATCACGGTGTGTCCTCCCCTATAAGTGCCATGTTGGTGAAAGGGCCCAGGACCTCGACTGTACACAGCAGTGAACTGCCTCCCCACCTCAAGCTTTAGTTAGCATTTTCTGGAAGCAGAGGGAGAGAGAGACACCAAGGTGCCACACCACCATCCCTAGAGTTCCCTTAGTGCTGTCTTCAGTGCTCCTGTGTGGTGCTGGGGATCGAACCCAGGGCCTCATGCGTGGAGGGCATGCACTTTACTCTCCTGAGCGGCACACCCAGGCCTGAAAATCACTGTCAAGACAGTACTCAGCCTCTGTCATGCTCTCCTTCCTCCTCCTCCTTCTCCTCCTCCTCCTTCTTCTTTTCCTCTCTCTCTCTCTCTATTTTATTAATGAGAGGGACAGAAGGAGAGAGAGAGAAAAAGAACCAGACATCTCTCTGGTACATGTAGTGCCAGGGATTGAACTCAGGACCTCATGCTTGAAGTCCAGTGCTTTATTCACTGCACCACTTCCTGGACCACCATTCTCCTCTTCCTCCTCCTCCTCCTCCTCCTCCTCCTCCTCTCACATGCTGACTGTCTCTGCTCATCTGAATGAGAGACCTGTTTGTTCCCATAGGTGTTTACACCTCCGGAGACCTGTGGCCCTCCACACCCCTGTGTGTGACAAGCAGCTTCAACTGTGCCCTGGACAACGGCGTGCCCGGGGTCATGCCCACGCCCGCCCCCGTGCACAACAGGTACAGTGTCCTGCTTCTCCCTGCCGGGGCCTCCTCCACTAGGCGTCCTCACTGCCTTTGGGCCTTGTGCCACAAGCGCTGAGGCCTGGGCTTGCTTTCCCAAAGCTGAGGGGTTTGCGTCGATGCTGGGTGTCCTCTCCACTTCCTCCCATCTCTCCCTGAACCCGGGTCTCTTGGCTTCCTCAGCAGCTTCATCGACTGGAACGCGGCCGCCTGCGAAGGCCAGTTCCCCGGTGTGTACTGCCCGCTGGATCTGGGCGACTACAGCGCCTTTCCCGAAGGTGAGCGTCACCCAGCCACTCAGCGCCAGGCTGACTTCTCAGGAGGTCGCGGCACCTCGAGAAACACCTTGGGAGGCGGCCGTATGGAGCAGCCTGCTGTGTGTGGACCTCTTACGACCCCAGGGGCCCCCGAATGCTGGGTGCCTGCGGTGTCTGTGCACACCCTTCACTAGTTAGTTATTATTAGTAGAACTGGCTGCATTTGGACCTAACTTTGTACAATAGATTATCCGTTGCGAGGCGAGGCTCTTGGAGTGTTGTTGTTGTTATTATTATTAATGATTTTGGATAGAGACAGAGAAATGGGAATGGAGGAGGAGAGAAAGAGGGACGCCTACAGCACTGCCACACAGTTTATGAAGCCCCCCCTCCCGCAGGAGGAGCCACCAGGGACTTGAACATGGGAATGAGTGTACTCTACCAGGTGTACCACCACCCAAAGCCTGCTCTTGGGTTTTTTTGTTTTCTGTTCTTCAGTGGGCTGGCTAGTTAGTCCCTTGCAAAATAGCGTCCCCGCCTTTCTGCCCTGGTGCACTGCAGAGGCACAGAAAGGAGTCTCAAGGGAGGTTGTGGGAACTGCAGGGCTCAGGCATCCACAGCCATAGACAGCAAGAGATGAGATTCTCCCAGCAAATTGGAAAATACTCCTGTTACACAGTATAGCCTAGTGGCATTTTCTCATTTTTAAAAAAATTTTTTATATTTATTTTCCCTTTTGTTGCCCTTGTTGATTTTTATTGTCGTTGTACTTGTTGTTGTTGTTATTGATGTCGTTGTTAGATAGGACAGAGAGAAATGGAGAGAGGAGGGGAAGACGGGGAGAGAAAGACACCTGCGGACCTGCTTCACCGCCTGTGAAGCGACTCCCCTGCAGGTGGGGAGCCGGGGACTCAAACCGGATCCTTAACGCCGGTCCTTGTGCTTGGCGCCACGTGCGCTTAACCTGCTGCACTACTGCCCAGCTCCCAACTACTTACTTATTTCTTTATTTGTTTTTTAATAGAGAAAAATTGAAAGGGAAGAGAGAAATAGAGGAGACACCTATAGCATTGCCTCACCCACTAGTGAGTTTCTTCCACTGCAGGTGGGGACCAGGGTCTTTTTGAACCCTGGTGCTTGTGCACTGTGACAGAAACACCCTACTGGGTGCCTCACAGCCCGGCCCCTCATTGCTGCTTTTTCAGGAGCAAGCGCCTATTAGCTTGATAGTCACCTGGATTCTTGTGGTAAGCAGTGCTCCAGCTTACCACCAGGGGGTGCTGTGGTAACTTCCTCAGACTGTGAGGCCAGTGTTTTATTCTTTTAGGTGTGTGGGTTCTGAGAAGTGTGCTGTTACTTGTGCAGGCCCATATGGTCAGTATGACATTGGCAGAGGTTGGCATGACCACTGGTTAAACTCTAAGAACTGGTGAGAATGTTGCCACTATAAAAATCAATAAAAGCCTTTGCTGCTGTCACAGTATTTTCTGCTTAGATTCCATGTTTTACTTGTAGAATCTACAGTCTGTGTGCTCACCCCTACTGTCTAATACAGTGTTTGTATTAGAGATATTAGTGTTTCGTGAAGAAATACAGAAACCCCAGCCCAGAAGACTCCTCAGTGAGGGCTTCCCAGATAATGATTACAGTGAGAAGCTTTTTTGTTTGTTTTCCCGTTTTTTGTTTTTTTTTTAAATTATCTTTATTTATTGGATAGAGACAGCTGGAAATCGAGAAGAAAGGAGGAGATAGAGAGGTAGAGAGACACCTGCATCCCTGCTTCACTACTTGTGAAGCTTTCCCCCTGCAGGTGGGGACCAGGAGCTTGAACCCAGGTCCTTGTGCACTGTAACATGTGTGCTGTACCAGGTGTGCCACCGCCTGTCTCCTCCTGGTGGTGTTTGTTTGTTTGTTTGTTTTGCCACCAGGGTTATTGTTGGGGTTTAGTGCCTGCATAATGAATCCACTGCTCCTAGAGGCCATTCCCCCCACCCACCCACACACACACACACAACTCTTTAATTTAATTTAATTTTTTTTTTTTTGCTAAGACAGAGAGAAATTGAGAAGGATGTGGGAGATAGGGAAAGCAGAAGAGACACCTGTAGACCTGCTTCACCACCCGTGAAGCTCTCTTGCCCCTGTCCCCCACCACCTGCAAGTGGGGGCTGGAGGTTTGAACCTAGGTCTGTGAGTGTCATAGCATGTGCACTCTACTGGGTGCGCCACCACCCCGCTCCTCTGAGGAGCAGTTGTGACCTGAACAACGTCAGGGGCACGGCCCTCCTCACCCTCACAGTGTGAGTGCAGAAAGTGTTCGGTTTTCGCCACCCGCCCGTTTATCTAGCTAATGTCATGTCTCCCATTTGCCATAGAAAACATGAACTATCCCAACGGCTTCCCCTGCCCGGCTGAAGTCCAGCCCAACTTCATCGACCCCGGCTCGCAGCCTGCCTGGAACAGCGCCCCCAACCTGCCGACCGCCTGGGGCCACGCCGGCCTCATCAGCTCTCAGGTCAGTCAGTGCCCCAAGCCCAGAGTTCCTGCAGCCGCCACTTTCACCAGGGGCCCCGTGCTGGCACCCCCTGGGGGAATCCAGCCTGCAGTCAGATGCTGAGGGCTGGAAGAGGTGAAGTAAGAGACATCCCCAGAGACACGCTCAAGTGACCATGTGTACAGAAAGTAGAACTGGGGCAGCGTTGAGGCCCTCTGCCCCCAGCTGCATGTGTGCAGTCCGCCTCTTCTTGCCCTGTGAGAAGAGCTGACATGCAAGTCCTGGGGAGATGGGGTAGGTCAGTGCTCAGTGCTGGGTCCCAGGGCTCCTTGTCTGTTCCCAGGAAGCCCCTGCCCCCACCCCCATATCCACTCAGCACTGCTCCACCCGCACAGGGTGCTTGTCTTGTACTCGCTCTCTCTTCCCCTGCCTGCCTGCCTGCCTTCCTTCCTTCTTTCTTTTTTTCTTTTCCCTTTATTTTTTCTGTTTCTCTCTTCCTTTTTTTTCAAAACAGAGGCAGAGAGAGAGAGAGAGACTACTACAGCACCAAAGCTTCCTTCAGTGCAGTACGGGCCAGCCTCAAACCTGGGTCACACACAGGACAAAGCAGCGCACTATCTAACTGAGCTATGTGGCCAGCCCGCAGTAGAGCACAAGCCTACCTGAGGCCCTGGGCTCAGTCCCCAGTGCTGCATATGATGGAGTGGTGTATTCTGTCTTGCAATTAAAAAATACGTATTTCTGGAAGAAGAAGCTTGATTCTAGGAGATAGCTCACCCACTGGAGTGCAGGTCCCACAATATGTGAGGACCTGGGTTCAAGCCTGCACTACAAATCCACTGCTCCTGGTGGCCATCTTATTTCCATTGTTGTTAATGCTATTGTTGGATAGGACAGAGAGAAACGGAGAGAGGAGGGGAAGATAGAGAGAGGGAGAGAAAGATAGACACCTGCAGACCTGCTTCACCGCTTGTGAGGCGACTCCCCTGCAGGTGGGGAACCGGGGGCTCAAACCGGGATCCTTGTGCGGGTTCTTGTGCTTCTCAGTGTATGCGCTTAACCCGCTGCACTACTGCCCAGCCCCCAGGCATGAGAGTCTATTACAGAACCATCATGCTATCTCCTCAGCCTGTTGCTGCTTCCTTAACGTGTTGCCCCTCCTCCTTTTCACTCCAGCCCTACCTCACAAGCACCCGAAGCTTGTCTCCAATGTCTGGACTGTTTGGGTCCATCTGGGCCCCCCAAAGTGACGTGTATGAAAACTGCTGTGCCACCAGCGCCCCATCGGAGCACGCAGCGCACGTGGAGAACCAGGCGGTCGTGTGTAAGGAGTACTGCCCGGGCTTCAACCCGTTCCGTGCCTACATGAACCTGGACATCTGGACCAGCACGGCCAACCGCAGTGCCAGCTTCCCGCTGTCCAGGGACTCGAGCTACTGCGGGAACGTGTGACAGGCCGGCCGGGCCCCACTGTGAATAAAGAGCCTTGCGTTTGGGTTTCTAGCGTCAACTGATTGTCGAGATAGATTACGACCTTGGTGGATATTTTGGCACTTTTGTATGAAAAAAATAAATAAATCTTTTTTTTTTTTTTATACAAAACTGAGGTGCTTTCTATTTTTTTTTTCCCCGACGGTCTCTTCCTATCAGTAGTAGGCACAGCGTTGGTCTGCTGTGGCTTCGTAAGTCTTCTAAGAAACATTCCCTGGCATGCACCCAGTGGGTCCATCTAACAAGGGCGACTTCTGAGAAGGAGCTGGGAGAGGAGTGGCTGGTGGGGTTCTTCCGAGAGCATCAGAAACCCTCATCGAGCTTGCAGAATTTACAAAAGCAGAAGAAGGAGAAGAGGAAGAGGCAGGGCAGCCACACACCTGTTTGATTGGGGTTCAAGCCCCTGTACCCCTCATGCAGGACAGAAGCTTCCCAAGTGGTGAAGCAGGGCTGCAGGTTGTCTCTGTCTCCCTCCCTCTCTATCTCCCGCTCCCCTCTCAGTTTCTCTGTTTCTATCAGAATTAATCAACTCATTGAAAAAAGAATGCACTTGGTCAGATGCCATTCTCAGAGATTCTGCTGTCGTTGCTCCTGGGTTTGCAAGCTCTCTGTTTGGCGGGAGCACAGTGGTGAGAACTGAGGGGGGCAGTGGGGCAGGGGGTTTCAGCTGGACTGGCTGGGGTCCCAGGGGTTCAAGGCTGGCCCAGCTGCTCATGCCCACTGAGGCAAAAACGAGAAGCCCGTGTTCATGACAGAGGCTGCTCTCCTTTGGGCTAGTCAGTGGGGAGGCGGCGGAGCAGAGACAGCCCGGTAAGCATATGTCTTCCTTTAGAACAGGCTCACACTCCACATGGGTGTTTCAGGTTGGCCAGACGGGATTTTAGCCTATTACTGCTGACTGGAGAAACCCCAGGAAGGCGGGGCTATCTACATTTGTAAACTTAGATAACATTTTAACTTTTTTTTTAAAGCCAGTTATTGGGGATTGGGCGGTAGCACAGCAGGTTAAGCGTACGTGGCGCCAAGTGCAAGGACCGGCGTAAGGAACCTGGTTTGAGCCCTCGGCTCCCCACCGGCAGGGGAGCCGCTTCACAGGCATTGAAGCAGGTCTGCAGGTGTCTGTCTTTCTCTCCCCCTCTCTGTCTTCCCCTCCTCTCTCCACTTCTCTTTGTCCTATCCAACAACAAACGACATCAACAATAACAATAATAACCACAACAAGGCTACAACAACAAGGGCAACAAAAGGGGGAAAAATGGCCTCCAGGAGCAGTGGATTCATGGTGCAGGCACCGAGCCCCAGCAATAACCCTGGAGGCAAACAAAAAAAAAGCCACTTATTCATTTATCTATTACATGTTGCATAGAGACAGAAACGGATGGGGAGATAGGGGGAAAGAGACACCTGTAGTGGGAAATAGGAAGAAAGAGAGACCCCTGCAGCACTGCTTCACCGCTTGTGAAACTTCCTTCATGCAAGTGGGAACCAGGGGCTTGAACCTGAGTCCTTGGCATTGTAATGGGTGTGCTCAACCAGGCACGCCGCTGCACCGGGTCCAGCGTTTTTAACTTTTAATAAAAATCTTAATTTTACATTTCTTTTTGGCAACATAGCAGAAGAGATTTTGTTGTGGAAATGGGTTTGTTTCCACCAGAGCACTGCTCAGCTCTGGCTTACAGTGGTGCTGGGGATCGAATCTGGGACATTGGAGATTCAGGCAAGGAAGTATTTTTACATACTCTGTGTGCTGTCTCTCCCCTGCCTTAAACTGTACATTTCAAATATATTGTAATTTTATTGTTGGCTTTACCTCAGTAAAGATGGAAATAGTCAAACCAATAAAGATTTGTAGGAATATACTGGGAGAGACAAAAGGTTACAAGATACATATGGTCTAATTATTTCAGTTCATACTTGTTTTTTTTTAAATATTTATTTTCATCAGTGAGTTAGAGACCAGAGCACTACTCAGCTCTGGCTTACAGTGGTGCTTTGGACTGAACCTGGAACTTTGGAGCCTCAGGCAGGAAAGTCTTTTCCACAGAACCATTTATATTGTTTTCCCCTCCCATGGTTTGAATTTCTCCTGGTCATGGGTGTGTGTGTATATGTGTGTGAGGGGGGTGCTGCTGCTGCAAAGAGGGCAGGTGTGTTATAAATCTGGGATGGGATCTTGGAGTCTGGGAGACATGCTACCTAGTGGGTCATGTGTTTTGCTGTGTTTACTGCCTGGGTTTGAGCCCCAGCACTACACAACAGTACCACAGCCCTGAAACCAGGCCCAGTGCTGTGGTGTCTCTTCCTCTCCCTCCCTCTCTGAAATAAAATCAGTGAAAGGAATGACATGAAGTGGTGAAATTGCACATGCGCAGGGCCCTGGCACCGCAGAGAAATAGTGTCACAATGGAAGAATCTTGGAGGCTGAGTCCTAGTTAGAAGAGGCGGCCACAGAGAAGATGGAGAGAGTTGCCACGGTGGCCGGAGGAAGCCCTGGACAGTGTCAAGAGGCGGGGACAGACCAGGTGAGGATATTGTGGCCGCTGAGTTGGTGAATGACAGTCCCTGGCATCCTCTGGCTGTCCCTGCCGGAGTGAGGGAATGAGAGAGGGTCAGAGATGAGGTGAACTGAGCCATGTGCTGAGGGGAGGGATGGGACCTGAGGGGTTTCCTTGCAGCTTGCAGGGTGCTGAGGAGGGGAGGAGGCCTAGACCTGAACCTGAGTGAGCAGGAACTCTTCATCCTCCTCCCCGACAGACCGACTGTGGAGGAACAGTTGAGATTGGAACAGAGTGCAAATGGGCCCAGGCCACCCACAGGAATTCTGAACCACCCATGTGACATCAAAAACAATAGCAACAACAGATGCAGGAGAGGGTCTGGGGGCAAAGGAACCCCAGAATGTAAATTGGGTGGGAATGTAAATTGGTCCAACCTCTGTGGAGAACAGTCTGGAGAACTCTCAGAAGGCTAGAAATGGACCTACCCTATGATCCTGCAATTCCTCTCCTGGGGATATATCCTAAGGAACCCAACACACCCATCCAAAAAGATTTGTGTAAACCTATGTTCAAAGCAGCACAATTTGTAATAGCCAAAACCTGGAAGCAACCCAGGTGTCCAACAACAGATGAGTGGCTGAG